>NW_004797416.1:234620-235782 GCF_000002075.1 Aplysia californica
CCCCCTTTTTTTTCTCCCATCCTCCCGCCCGTCCCTCTTTGTTTGCTGGCCTTTTCCCCCCTTTTGTTTCATCATGTGTTTATGTTGTATAAATTCTATGTCCCATTGTTATGGTGCGGGGGAAGGGTTCAGCCGCTCTGCTTTTGTCCCCATTATAATTTATGATCTACTGCTGTTCATATTCACATTCCACGAGTGTGCACGCCATTGCGCGGAATGCTTTTTTGCCACTCACCTTGTTGTTACCTGGTGAATGATTCCGTTTTGAAACTGCCGGATGGAACTGTAGAGATGAGCTGTTTAATTTGTATAGTTCTCTTCCAATTCGACATGATGTCGTGACGCTTGCTGTGTGCAGTGTGGCCCACCGGTGAAGGGATTCTGTCTTTTGTCAATAGATTGTGGACTTTAATTTTATACCTATATATATTGGTCCTTTCTTGATATTTGACATGGTCGCACAGAGAAGAATACCCTGATGGTGAAGAGTTTGGTTTTGCACCTCGTCTAAATTGTTGGTTCTGTTTCGAATGAATATTGTTGACCGAATTTTGATTTTAAATGGTGTTAGTGAGTGCTCAAAACGTAATATAGATCTATTCACAGTGGTAAAAAGGATCCGTTTTTAAGACTCTGAACTAAATTGTGGATTGCTTTTGGAGTACCAAGTCTTTGTCATGTTTAGTTCAGAATGACGTCACGGATTGTACTGCAATGAGTGGATGTATTGTGTTGTGTATTCCTAGATTCTTGGAAAAGAATTGAGTGAGTAGAGTGATCGTTTTTGGAGAACTTGTCATGTACCGGCTTTTGCTGATGGTTTGGTGGGTGGTTGGAGGGAGCCTCTCGTAATGTCCCACTTATTTCTTCACTGTCCCTTTTGTTTTTATGTTTGTCTTGCGTCTTCACCATCAAGAAATGGGATTGATTGAGTCTATGTGCTTCGCTTTAATGGAAAAAAAAGGATAATGGCCAGATGGAAATTGTGTTTCGCTTGTCGTTCCTCAAGAAAAAAGTTAATATCTTGTAGAACGACCACCCCGACAAACACAAATTATAGGAGAGACCTAACCTGGCACAACCCCAACCCCAAACCCTAACCCAAACCCTGGGGCGGTGCTACTGACTAAAATATATTTAGGCCATTCCCAAAAGGAGGGGG
>NW_004797416.1:237167-237966 GCF_000002075.1 Aplysia californica
CTCTGGTGATGTTTGCTTCTTCTTTCCTATGAAACATCTATCGTCCTTATCTCCCCTTCTTCTTTGTTATGTTTGTTACTCTCTTGTAACACTACTAACACCCCTAATCTTCTGGCGCTCATATGACCTTATGCCGTTGCGAGCACCGTAAAACCTTACTAAAACTAAACAAACATTATTTCACGGGAGAGCGCAGGCGATCTAAATTTACCGTTGTCGTACGACTGACACTGATAGGCACACTAATTATGATATTCTCACCTGTACATTTATTGTCTGTTTGTTGTTGTTGTTGTTGTTGTTGTTGTTGTTGTTGTTGTTGTTGTTGTCGTTGCTTTTGTTGTTGTTGTTGTTGTCGTTGTTTTTGTTGTTGTTGCTGATTGGTTTCTTTTTGGTTTTTTTTTTTTTTTGGGGGGGGGGGTGTTCCACCATCAAATTTCCCGTGTTTTGTCATTGATGCACTCTTGTTAATAGGCATATTATTATATAAACCTATGGACCGAAAAAAAAGAGGCGAGAGTAAAGGTTTTGAGCGTGCCGCACTTGTGTTGACCAAAACTGAGTCGATGGCGCCGTAAAACACTCAAACAAACAAACAAAGCACTCGAGTTTCTGTGTGGGCTGCCTGTTTGGTGTGATACATGGCGGTAGTGTTCGAAGCAACGGACATGTTGTATACATCTGAAGGTTTAGAAGTCCAGGGGTTTATGATATATTTATAATATAAAAATGTATAAATATGAGCATTAAAATGCGAGCAACCATCATGAAAATCCGTGGTATATATAGCCTATATATA
>NW_004797416.1:239629-241350 GCF_000002075.1 Aplysia californica
TCTCTTTCTCTCACCCCCCTCTCTCTCACACACCTTCACACATTTATATATATATATAGGCCCTATATAAGTTATATGTACACGCATATACTCACGGGCGCGGGCGCACGCGCACGCGTGCATATCATGTCAAATTTTACTCCCAAAAAGTTCTTTAGATGTACGAGGGCTTTCCCACGGAAAATCGGAAAAGGTCCATAAAAGCAAACATCTTTGTCCTAATGTAATAAACATGTAACACGTCATACCTCAACATGTTCTTTATTACTCAATGTAATCACCATCCCGCTGGACGCATTTTTCCCATCGCTGGATTAGGGAGAAGATACCGTCCTTGAAGAATTTTTCGTCAAGGGATTTCAACCAATCTTTCACGGCTTTCACGAAGGTCTTCGTCGTCGGTGAATCATTGTCCACGAATATGGCGTTTCGTTGGTTCGAAAAGGTGATAATCTGACGTGGCTAAGTCAGGACTGTGGGGGAGGGGGTGGTGGCAGAACTTCCCAGCCGAACCTTTGGATCCTGTCTTTCATAGCGTTTGCGGTATGTGGCGTTGCGTTGTCAAGCTGCAAAATGACCCCGATGGACAACCGGCCTGGTCTTGTTCGGCGCACAACCTCTTTCACATTAGCAAGAGCCTGGCAGTATCTGTTAGCATTATCAGTTTGTCATGGTTCCAGAATGTCAAGAAGCAGAACACCCTTAGCATCCCAGAAAACCGTGGCCATGAGTTTCTTCACCGATGGCTGAACTTTAACCTTTTTCTGGCGAGGTGAAGACGTGTGCTCCCAAACCATTGAATCCCTCTACGTCTCAGGGGTCATGTGGTGTATCCAAGTCACATCACCTGTAATACTGCTTCTCGGGAATGCTTCATCGTAATGTTGGAGCTCTCCAGATAGGTTCATGACTCCCGTAACAGCTTGGCGACAGCGATTCAACTAAGTCTGAGACACTTCAGCACGTTGCATCTTGTTGTCAGCTGTCAGCTCTTTTGGGACCCATCGAGCAGAGACTTTTCGATAGTGCAGCTCTTCAAACACTATCCCATGGACAGTCGACTTTGAAATGTTTAGCGACTCGGAAATGTCGCGAATCTTTAGGCGCCAGTCTGTTTGAATGAGTTCCTTAACGCGACTCTTGTTGTCCCCAATCTTGGCAAAAAAACAAGGTCCTGGGTGAACTTTGTCACTGACATCCGTATGCCCGGCTTTGAACTTACTACACCACTCATATACCCGTGACTTTGCCATTACTTTTCTCCCCGTAAACTGACTTTTTTCAGTGTGTATTTATATAGATTTGAGACCTTTTGCGGTCAGAAACCGAATGAGGGAACTCACTTCTACCCTTGACCAATTTTCCAAGGGGGTAGCCATCCTTGGAGAACTGCGGTGATCGTTTGGTTTGTACGATGCTCATGGTGCTCAATTGGGCAATTCCCAAATGATTGTTTTACAAGTGTGCATTTACAGAATGTGAAAATATTGAAAAGTTTTCAAATTACAGCCAAATTCCGGTTTTCCGTGGGACAGCCCTCGTAGTTTCTTTAACCGAGTCAAAGGGTTATTTATTGTCGGACGACACCGATGAGTCAAAAGCAAAATAATTGCACGTAGCCTGTAGGACGATGAAGGTCGACCACATAATATGGTCATATCTATCTATCCATCCATCCATCCATCCATCCATCCATCCATCCATCCATCCATCCATCCATC
>NW_004797416.1:244026-249159 GCF_000002075.1 Aplysia californica
TGTGTGTGTGTGTGTGTGTATGTGTGTGTGTGTGTGTGTGTGTGTGTGTGTGTGTGTGTGTGTGTTATGATGAGCTTGTATTGTTAGTTTCAGCGTCTGTGGTGAAATGGTTACCTTCTTTGTCGTTTTCCCGTGGAAGACGGGGGTTCGATTCTCGTGTCGGGATCTCCGCCTGTATTCCTCTTTGCCCGCGTTAGCCCTGTCTAGCTGGGTCGATGCAACCTGCCTCTTAAAGGATCGAAATTGCGACAATAATTAGAAAGGATATGTGGTGGGTGCTTGGAGAGCGCTACTAGAAGGTCCCACTTTTCCTCTGTTCCCGTTTGCTGTTAGCATCTCTCGATGTTGCATTTTACCCAATGGCTGCTGTCGTTTCGGCGTGTTACTCATTTACCAAAACTATAAAAGATTTAATGAGTTTTTTCTCGTACGGAGGAACTGTGCGGCTTACTTAAAGTTTTTGTTGAAATTTTAGTAAGAGTATTAATGCTATTGCAGCACCGTAAGGTCATATAAGCGCTGACTATTTAAGAGTCAGAACGTTAATTTTTCTTTGTGTGTGTGGCCATGTTGCGTTCGATGTAATTCAAATACTTTTTTTAAATTGGCGGATTGGATGGTTGGAAGGCACCAATTGTTTGGGCTTGTTTCTTATCTTTCCCCCTCTGTTGTTCCTGTCTTCTTTGCTTTATCCCCAGCTCTTAATGACCGTTATTGTGCCTGTGTGGTTCTCTTTTCTCAAACACACGCAAAAGCAAAAAATGCAATAACATTGTCATAGTCGTTTGATCTTACGCTGTGATTTCCAAATAGATTAAATCCGATTCATTTTTACGTCGTTTTGCATGACTAGTGAGTGGGTGGACTAGGGCGCCACCGGTCGATTCTATTTCCTTTTTTTTCTCCCTCTTTAAATGTTTTGTTTATATCTGTCTATCTTAACTTTTTTCTTCTAGCACTTAAGTTATGATTATTGTGTCGACGTGCTTGTCTTTACTCAAACCAAACAATTTAAGCGTGACTTGAAAATTGACTTGAGATAAGACAGTGTAGTGTCCTAGTTCACACTCAATCTTATCAGTTTTTCACGTCACACTGTGTGATGAATTAAATACCATTCGGTAACTCCCAGCCGGTATGTGTGGAACTTATTGAATGTAATATCAATCTTCTTTTATATTTATATATATAGACATATCTAAGATTCAATTGCTGTCTTAGAACCAGATTCCCCTGAATTTCAAAGTGAAATGTATTACTGTGATGTGACGATGTCGTGAAGGCAGTTTTAAACGTTTTCCTTCAATTACAAGCAAATGTATTGTGTCAAGGGTCAACTTATTGAGCGTATGGGAAATGATAATGTGCTTGTGTTCTGTGTATGCTGGATGGTTTCTTATCCCTCGATAGTGAAGTGTGTGTTCTTAGATGACAGTGTGTGCGAGAGGTTGATCGGTATACCGTGCGCTAATGGGGTCGGTTCCTTGTTCTACGATCTGTTCAGTATTTGTTGTTTTTTAAATGTTTCTTCCTAGTTATATTATGTGGGGTTGTTTTTTTTTTGTTTTGTTGTTGTTTGCAGACTCGCCAGAAATGCTCACACATCGACTTTTGGCTAAATGTGTGAACTGTATTTTGCTTTTGATTTGATGCTTTTTCTGTAGGCTAGATGCTGCAGCTACTTTTTTTTGAGGGGGGGGGGGGGGGGGGGAGTTATTGTTTTTGTTTGTGCCCTTTTCTTTTACTAACAGGTTTGCAGTCATTTGAACTGCTATGGAAATGGGACTTAAACTGCGAAATGGGGTTTGCTGTTTGACGAAATCTGACACTGTACCGTTGACACTGACCTTTTTTTATATCTTAAAATTTTTTAAAAATTTGTTTTTGTGACTGGAATTGATAGAATGATTTGAAACATCTATAATTTCTATTTTGTAAAGCTACCTTATATTCCTTGTGCTGGTTGTGGGTGTCCTGTAGAATGCCAGTGTCCTATTGAAAGGTTTTTCTTTGCCATGGGAGCTTCTTTGTGAAGTTTTAAATGTTTCATTGACTGTATTCTGAAATTCTTTTGAACCATACATACTTTTCTCAATGCCGAGACCCTCTGCTCTTAGTACAAGTCCCGAAATGTATTTGACTCTTAATTTCTTGGATCTTGTGCTGAATTATTGAAACTAGTAAATTGACTATTTGCTCTTTAATAGTGGATATCAGAGTCCTTGCTCGTGATGATATGTTTCAGAAATTTGATGCTAAAAGTATTTTAAAAATATATGAATATTAAAGTTAAAGTCTTTTCTATGCCATACTGTTGTATTCTGCAAACTTAGATAGAGTTGAAAGTAAAATGTGCACCTGTCATGTCTTTCCATTGGAACAGGTGGAGGATGGTGATGACATTTTGGCTGACTTCAAGGCCAACAGTAAGTGTCGCTTGGGTTTGTATGGTATATGCTTTTGTGAGTGCACCGCATATAGCTTGTGCGGTTCTGAATTTTGTAATGGGTCTCATAACTATTTAAGGGGTGGTTCGCAGATGCTCTGGTGTGGTTTGGCCCTTCTTCCCTATCTAATCTATCTCTCCTCCTTCCTTTTTTGTGTTTGTTACTCCCTTGTATCACTTGTAATCTTCGGCACATACATGATTTAATTTTGTCGCAATTTCAGTAAGAGGCTTGCTTAAACATATAAAACGAACTCTTATAAGAGTGTGAAATTTCTAGCTCTCTTCTAGTGTCACTTCTAGACCAACAGATGACCTTGGTTGGTTTTCATGGTGAGCAGTTAGAAGTTACACTTCTATTCTTAGGAGGCTAACCTTTTTGGATTGTTGATTGAGAAGCAGGGTTATCTTCATTTCTCACAGCTTACATGGGAACAAAATTTTCTGCTTCAGAGTAAATTTTAATTCCATCTCCTCATTGGACACGTTTTGGGCTGATTCAGGTTCAATACCCAGCCATTTATTTTGTTCCTAATGGAGCAGAGAGTTCCTCCCTAGTCTGGGCCAATTGTGTTTTTTTTTTTTTCCTTTATTGGTGAAGTAGTTCCTAAATATTGATATTAGTGCTTATGGACAGTTTTTGTTAAGTCCTTTTTCTTTTAGGTATTGTCTGATTCAAGAGTCTGTTGTGTAATGGTTGCACTCTTTAATGCTGTTTTAGAAAAATGTGAGTTGGATGCCACACACAGAAGTCTCTTTTATTTAGTATCTCTATTTCTTTCTGCTGGGATGCTGTAGTCCACTCAGCCTGGGTGACCCTGACAGGTAGGCTCAAAGTGGCTTGCCTCTTAGTTAATCTATATTGTGTTTATTGTGTTTATTGGGTTGGGGGTTGTAACAGATTTACTATCTATTTTTAGAAACAATAATGATTAAATATTATGTTTTTGTGTGAACAATAGATGATGATGATGATGATTATTATAGTATGTATCTAAAGTTGCTTTGGTTTTTGGGGTATTATTTGTTCTGGTTCAGGAGGTGTATAAATCCAATCCCTGTTCTCACGAGCATAAATGAAGAAAAAGTTTGTGTTGTAATATTGTTAGTATTTATGTTCTTGTTTTTTCATCAGGTAAAAGTGGATCCACTGAAAATTTGATCCGTGAAGTGGTTCAAATCCTCACATTCTTAACTGATCGGCTGGAAACAGTTGCCAGGTGAACTTTTCTTTATGAAGAATTATGTTTTATCTTTTATTGAAAGTCCATCAGACAATACTTTGAATCAAAGTTTGTAACCATTGTAAAATGGATTACTGAAGTTGTTTTTTAAAACTAGAATCTCACAGGTAAAGTTGCTGTTGTAGTGTGTCCGTACTTTTTTTTCTGATTCTCTTGTGTTCTAATCCTAATTTGTTCAAATGGAAATTGCGTTGTTTTTCAGGTGATTTACAATGAATCATGGGGGGTTGGAGAGCACCTCTGATAGGTTTTATTTCTTTACTCTTCCTCTGCCATTTCTGTCTATCGGTCTTGCTCTTTCCCTGTACAACATGACCCTTGTTCTTTCAATGCGCTTCTCATTACTTCAATAAAAAGAGTGAATCATGTATAAAATGCAGCAATAGTTCCTCAGTCCATTAGATGTAATGCAAGGGATGTTACTACTGTTGCCTTCTGGATAAGGTGTACTTTGTTATAATTTGAACTTCAACTTCTGGTAGGAGCAAATATACCTCTTGAGAGTGAAGAAAAATTATCAATTTAGTAAATATATTCTCTAGAAACTGAAATGTGTTCATTTCAATGGCTGGATGATTGCCAATTTGCCAGCCATTGATTTTAAGTCACTCTAGATGGACAAATAGATACTTCAAAGAAATGTCTAAGTTTAAACTTTTATAGTTCAAGAAATTGCACCATATATGGTTCGGCCCCCCCTCGATACAAGACCTGATAATTTCATCCATAGTCCATGTAACTTTGAGCTTACATAGAAGTGAAAATATTTATAGGGTCTAAGTCTACTACAAAGTTTGCTGTGAATGAACAGTAAAGTCTATTTGATCCTATTTTATCTTAATCTTTTATGTCACTTGCATCCTGTGTCTCTTTCTATGTACTATAATACATTATATGTCACAGAGTGATGATGAAAATAGCTGAAGTAGGAGAAATTGATTAATGCATGCACAGCTGTTATGTCAGAACAACCACGTTCCAGTGTGCGGGCTAAAATGTAGAGATAGTATTTGCATCATGAGCGGTTTGTGGATTTCCATTATGCATTTGCTGGAAGTTGTATTACGCAAATTGTTCTGTTTTTATGCCATAGTTCTTTGATTTTTTTGTCTTGTCCAGAGCTGAGTGAGGCCTGTGGGTCTTAGCCTTTTAAAAAGTTAAACTTTTTGTGCTCTCAAATTTATTTCAGTCAGTGACATGCTGCATGCTCACTGAATAATCTATCTAGCTGGCGTTTGTCATGAGGCAACTTGTTTTTAACCTTTATCTGGTTAAATTAGGAAGTCTCGTCTCTGAAATAACCTTATAGTGTAGAAAGAGGCAAGTCTTCCTTTCAATGCCTTGTCTGTCCATCTGTACTTTCCTGTTTGGTCTGCGATCATATCGATCTGATTTTTGTACTCTTTTAGATTTTGTCTGTTGCTTTTTATTCTCCCCCCCCCC
>NW_004797416.1:249362-256509 GCF_000002075.1 Aplysia californica
TATCTCTCTCTCTCTCTCTCTCTCTCTCTCTCTCTGGTTTTTTTTCAAGATCCATGCTTCCATGGTGGACTTCTGAGAGAGGTTATGAGAGAAAATATGGGTAAATATGATTAGATTTGCGAAAAAAGTAGTCATAGAAAGTCTCAGGAGTTATTTTAATGTTGCCGGAATATGGTAATAAATCTCTATACTTCTCTGGTGACTGTGGTGGATGTGCAGTAAAACTCTTACCAAAATAACCCTCAGCCTGGGTTAGTTCTGAAAGGCAAGGTTGAAACAATCCTCTCCTAAATTATCTAGTGTGTTTATGGGTACTTACAATATTTACAGTTATTTCCAACCAGTCACCTTCTTTTGTTTTCTTACTTAATTTTTAGTTCGGGGCATGGCAAGCAAGCTCTGCCCGTGCTACTGGAAAGTGTGAACACCATCCTAGAAAAAGTACCCGTGGCCATCAAACATAACCCAGGTTTCCAGGAACTCCTGTGGTGAGTACAGTGACATTTTGTTACCTCAGAATTACAAAGTTTTATTTGCTCAGTTCCTAGTATTGAGAAATTTGATGTCAAAGATTTTGAGTTTCTTATCATTTCAAGCTTTATCAAATGCAATTCTTTGAATATTTTGATAGATACTCTGAATTTTCTACGATTTGGATAGAGCAGATAAAACATTTGGTTTTTTATCGCATGGTCTTAGTAACTCAAAACGCCCCAAAATGTCCGATAGAATTTTGTAATTCTGAGGTTATGAGACAGAAATAACAGTTTGTATATGTCTTCTCTAAAGTAGGCTATCCTGTAATTGACCATATTCAGACTGATAGCTATGATATTGGAAGCTGGCAGGACGTTTGGCATCTTTTGTACCATGACATTGAAAGTGCCTTTCTTATTATGTCATGAAATATTCAGACACCGAGCAGAGACAAAGTCAAATCCTGTGAAATAAATGAAAAAGATTTGAATTTTATTTGTATCCTTCATTTGTTTTCTTCATTGCTGTCTACTTGAATGTATTGGTTGACAGTGTACATACATATGAAAGCAGCACAGAACTGCTTGTCTGGCGAAGGATGATTTTACATTTTATGTAGATAAAATACCATGTTGGTAACAATTAACTGCAATGTGAGAAGAAATGCACCCTGAGCTCTAGCAGGGGTAGGAGAAGAAGAAAGATTGGGTTCATAAGGTTCAACGAGAAATTTTTCTTTTCAGGAAACGTCTTTGTCCATGCTTGATTGTACTGCTGGGTGAGCCAAAGGCTGAGAAGATAGCCAATCAGAAGACAGGAAGACCAGAAGTCGCAAAGACAGGAGGATCGTCCACTTCCTCCCCTCACATTACTCATGCCGCTGCCAAGGTCATCTATAAGTGAGTGCCTGGTTGTCTCAGAACTGTTCAAATAAACCTGTGTGAGTTATTGTCTATAATTCGAGAAAAAATATTCTTAATTGCATAGGTGTTTGTCTTGAGCCCGTAACTCCCTTAATAGGTTGTTTATTGGTGCTCAGTTGAACTCTAACGCAACATGTTTTCAGTGTTAAATGCTGTGTACATTCATTCAGTAGTGCAGTTGCGAGGATCAATTTTGGTGAAGAGAAGGATCAGACAGGGCTCACTTTTTTTAGAATTGACCTAGTGGGTGTTTGTGGGTGCTTTGGTGTGATTTGCTGCTTCTTTTCTATAAAACATATGTCCTCCTTATCTCTCCTTCTTTTTTGTGTTTGTTACTTGCTTGTAACACCTCTAATCTTGGACACTTGTATGAACTAATTGTGTTGCAGGTGCTGTAAAATGCTTAATAAAACGAAGACTTGGCCTTTGATTTATGTGGACTTACCATTGCACACACTTTGTGTGTGGGTGTAAAAGTGAAGAGACGTCGTGCAAGTCTATTTCATCGGAATCTTAAAAAATTTTGACATTGATACGCCACGTTTGTCCACTTCGGGTTGCAAAGAAAACACATAAACATTTGATTTTAAATGATTGGAGCAAATTTGACATCCAGCCAAATGAGTCACAGTCATTCTGTAAGTCATACAAACTCGGACATGAATCTCATAAGAGTGCACTGGCTACACTGTTACTTTTGCGTCATCTCTACCAACTGGAATGTAAAGTGTTGTTGTGCTGGCTCGTGGATTATAGTCTAAAACATGATTTCTTTCTTTTGGAGTTATTAAAGGGTTTGATACGTTTTTTGAAGACTGTTGTCGTCTTTTCATGTTTTGAAATAACAATACAGCTGCGGCAGAACTGTAGCTTTTTATAAATACTTTTCTATGGAATCATGGTATTTGCTATTATTACTTCTCCGGTATTTTTAGTTTTCTGACAAACTTGTTTTTCTTTTTTGATATATCATTTCTGTAACGGTGTAAAAAAAATCCAGTATATTGCTTATTCCATTGCACAACTTTGAATAGTTGATTTTTGACTGAGGTTCAAAGTATTAGCACTGTGAGTTCCTTCTGTGTTTCCAGCATTGCTGGTGAGTTGGCCAGCCTGGTTGGAGAGATCCCAGCTCTGAGGCCTGTGCTAGAGTCTCTGTTCCACAAGATGTTGATGTTCCCTCTGCCGCAGAACCGCCACGATGCGCTCCGAGTGGTCAAGGAGGTATGTTATGATGTATTGGAATTGGTGGAAATTGAACGAATGAAAGGGTATGACATGATCAGTGGAAGTGTGTTTAATTTTTTAATTTATTCTCAGTGCAGGATATTTTTTGAGATTCTTATGTCGTTTTACCAAATTAATGGATTGATAGCCTTAACAACTCAAAATTTTCTTGCTTCTTTTTTGTATTTGTTACTCTTGTGTAACACATTTAATTGTCGGCACTTATTCGACCTAATTGTGTTGCAAGTGCTGTTAAACTTGCACTAATACTAAAAGGAAAGACTTTTAAGACTATTACATGTAAACACTACAGCATTTGAAAAAACTTCCAAATATTTTCACACCGCCCGGGACAGTGCCACTGACTGTAGTGTCTTTAGGCCATTCCCAAAGGGGGGACATTTCTCGTTCATGCACAGTAGAATTGTAAATGGGCTGATTCATCATGTCACGCTCATAACTGTGCCTGATCTACAACACGGAACTGCTGCTTTTTCTTTCCTAATCTTTACTATTGTCATTTTCCTCTACTTCTTTTATATGTTTGTCACATTCTTGTGACCTGCTATTTCCGGGGTGCCTTGATAGTCGAAGCAGACTTTGTACTGTTGAGGCAAGAGAGGTGAGCAGAGTAAGTCTGATTCCCTGTAAAGACTACTCTGTTGACACCCGCCCCTTGGGGCTCATATGACCTATGCTGTTGCGAGCGCCGTAAAACCCTCTACTATTAAAAAAAAATTATTATATTTTCAGCTGATGTCAGAGCCCCAGAAAGTGATATCATTGATTGGCTCCAGCGGTGCTGCAGGGGAGAAAGCCCGTGGTCAAACAAATTTGGCACTGATCAAATTGTAAGTTCTTTCGATTCAGGGGGGATAGTTCTCTCCTTAGACAAATTTACTTCTTATGGGGATAAGTCAAAAGTTGTTGATTTGCGGTTGAAATGGAGATGTATCAAAGCAATATGAATTTTTTAATTTCTTTTTTATACTAATGCTGCCCTCAGATAAAATAACCTGCTCAACTTTTCAAGCTTAAATCACCAGATGAAATGTATTATATTAAGAACAGTAGCAAAGCTTTACTTTACTTTACTTTTCCGATCCAGCAGCCATTTGGGTTGTAGCCCTTCGGTCTGTTGATATGGCAAAGAATTGACAGGTTTTAATCAGCTGTGCTTTGTCGCTGTATAGAGTGTTTCCGATATCTGGGGAGGCAGGTAGGTAGATGCTACGCAGGTCACAAAGTGCTGGGCAGTTAAAGAGGTGATGTGGTACTGTTTCATCCTGGCAGTCGCACAATGGGCAGTCGGGTGGGGTATCCTTGCGGATCCTATTAAGGTAGGAATTTAGTGGTATGTGTTGTGTTCGCAGGCGAAATATCGTGACTTGTTCTCTTCTACTCAGGGAATTTATTGCATCTTTAGAGTTTGGGGCTGTCATGTGTGCAAATACAGTTCCTACAGTTTTGCCCATTGCCCATCCATTCAGCCACTGTTCCCTGGTGTTGCATCTGATGATGTTCTTGGCTGTCTGTTGTGATACTGGGTTGTGAGGTTTGTGTTTGTGATGCTCCCTTCTTGGCAAGAGTGTCTGCTCTGTCGTTTCCTGGGATGTTGCTGTGGCCAGGTATCCACTGTAGTGTCAGGTCGACGGCATAGGTCTGTATTAACGTATTGATTGTTTGAGCCACGGATAGGCAGGCTGGGCTTTCGAAATTCATGTTTTCCAAAGCTTGGAGTACTGGCTTTCCGTCTGTGAATATAACAGTGTTCTTGATTTTGTTTGGATGCATTATGAAAATGTTGGTCAGGTGGAGGATTGCTGCTTCAATGGCGATTGCCTCAGCCTCGTAATTTGTACAAGAAGTACCACATGCATCAAATAACTCTTCACATGTTTTGTCAGGATGTTTAATTCTTACCCCAAAGCCTGCGTTTATAGTTCCCTTGAAGGCTGACCCGTCTGTATAAATATAAATTGAATCACTAGGGTAGGAGTCAATTGTCTTCAGAGCTGTTGTCTTCAGTTCTACTGGGTCACATTCCTTTTTCACTGTCTCTTTTATGAGGGAGGTTTTGATGTTGGCATTCTTGATGTTAGTGTTGGGGGGGAGTTCTGGTCTTAAGGGTTTCAGCATTTCTCTGTTACATGGAAGATGGTGTTTTTCTGCTAGTTCAGTGGCTGTGTCAAGTATTGATCTTCCATGAATCCGTTTCTTCGGTCGTCTCTGTTCAATTATTTTCCTGTTTGGGTGGTTTTTCTCTAGTCTTTTGTAGTGCTCACTCATCTCCACAACTGCTGCCTCTCTCCGCAAGTCCAAGAGTTCCAGGTTCGTATGGATTTCACAAGCTGCAATTGGAGTGGATCTCAAAGCTCCAGAGATAAATCATACAGCTTGATTCTGGATTTTGTCAAGAGACCTCTGAGTTGGTTTGCTACAGCAAAGCTCAATGCGCCAAACTTTGATGGCAACTAAAACTACTGTCTGCACATGTCTGATTTTGTCTATGTCTAGTTTTCCACTCTCAATTATACAGAACTTGGGTCAATATTTTCATCAAACATTTTCATCGTTCTGCCCATGCAGTAATTGTTCTTTGGGATATATTCATAGTAGATTCTAGCATCCTAATGCTTCTTTTGGCGTTATAGCTGTCCTATTTTGCTTCTAAGTGAATTGTGACTTATTTTACTGATTTGTTGTTAACTACAATTTACAAATACAGTCAAACCTGCTCTATCAGTCACCTGTCCAAGACAATAACCTGTACAAACAGCCACTTCCCACTTCCCCTTTTGACTTTTTTCCAGATCATATTGACACCGTCAAAGACGTCTCCTTGTCTAAGACATCCTCTTTAATCCTCGACAGTGGGTTGCAAATTTGGACATTTTTGACTGTGCTTTTTCGTTTCTCTGTTTTTAATTTCATGTTATATTTGGCCATTTCATTGATACTGTGTCATGTGTTGGTGGATGCTCTGGTGTGGTTTGCTCCTCCTTTCCTGTCAAACAAATATCCTTATCTCTCCTCCTAGTTTTTTTTGTTTTGTTTTGTTTTTTTGTTGTGTTTGTCACTCTCTCGCAACACCTCTAATCTTTGACACTTATATGAGCTAATTGTGTTGCAAGTGCTTTAAAACTCTAACCGTGGGTGGTTAGCGGGTGCTTTGGTGTGTTTGCTTCTTCTTTCCTATCAAACATAATCGTCCTTATCTCCCCTTCTTCTTTTTTATGTTTGTTGCTCTCTTTTAACACTTCTAATCTTCTGGCGCTCATATTATGATCTTATGCAGTTGCGAGCACTGTAAAACCTCTACTAAACTAAACTAAAAACTCCAATCAAAATGAATTTCATTTCATGGTTGGCCATTTCATTGATTCTATGTCATGTGCAGGTTGGTGGACTCGGTCCAGCAGTGCAGTCACTGCGCTGACCCGGGTATCCTGTACTCCAGTGTCTGCTGTGTTGACAGCCTCCTGGCCTCCCTCGACAGGATACGACAGGGGGAGGCTATCCCGGACTCATGGCTCAAACAGGACAAGAGTGAGTGGCCTTCTTTGTCAATTATTTGTATTTGTCTTCAAAGTACTGCTTGTGTTTCTGAGTGAGTTGCCTTCTTTGTACATTTTTTTCTCTTTGTAGTGAACTGGCCTTTTGTGTACATTTATGTGTCTTTGAAAAGTACTACTTGTGTATTTGAGTGAATGGATTTCTGTGTCCTTTTAAAAAAATATTTGTTGGGTCCTGACCTTCTTTGCACAATATATTTTTTTGTCTTCAAAGTACTGCTTGTGTTTCTGAGTGAGTGGCCTTCTTTCTCAATTATTTATCCTTGTCTGTAGAGTACTGCTTGTGTATCAGAGTGGCCTTCTTTCTCAATTATTTATCCTTGTCTGTAGAGTACTGCTTGTGTATCAGAGTGGCCTTCTTTTTTCATTTTTATTTGTTTGAGTACTTGCCTTCTTTGCACATAGTTTTGTAGAGTACTTCTAGTGAGTGACCTTCTTTGTACATTTCTATGGCTGGTTGCAAGAGTCAGACGAGTGCCAAAATGAAAAATCGTGTTTGCTGGAGTCTTACATCCAGCAATTGATTTGTTTTTGTCTTTAGAGAAGTGCTTGTTAACCTGTGTCTGTGGTGTAATGGTAAGGTTCTTCACGGGTGCTGAAGATGGGGCTTCTTTTCTTGTTTGGAGAAGTTGTTTTATTGAGAGTTTCTCCATCTGTCAGTTGGAATATTGTTTCCCCATACAGCATTGGTTGGTCCTGACAGACATGGTCAAAGTAGTCTGCCTTTGAAATGAATTAAATATATGATGAAGGGGTACCTGTTAGGTTTACCTTCTGAAATCAACAAACACAAATTTGTGGAACCAAACTGCCGACTTGTTGGTTACACTACCTGCTGAGAGATCCTACTTGTTCTTTCTTCTGCTGACAGATCCTACTTGTTCTTTCTTCTGCTGACAGATCCTACTTGTTCTTTCTTCTGCTGACAGATCCTACTTGTTCTTT
>NW_004797416.1:258177-260630 GCF_000002075.1 Aplysia californica
AGAGAGAGAGAGAGAGAGAGAGAGAGAGTATATTCATGTTTTATTTTTTCTATGTTGCTGAATAAATGTATTTGTTGTTGATGTTATTCTTCCCCTCCTCCTCTTCTTCTTCCTCCTACTTCCTCCTCTTCCTCGTCCTCCTACTTCCTCGTCCTCTTCCTCGTCCTCCTACTTCCAATCATTATCATTACATGCCTGCTGATGATATCAACAGAAACTTTCTCTGAAGACACCACGGCCGGTGGGTCCGAGCAGGATGCGGCAGCGGCAGACTCTACAAAGACACAGGCACGACACACCCCTGTGTCCCCCAATCGGGCTCGTTTCGAAGCTGCAGAGAAAGAAAATGCTCGTCTGTTTGTGCAGTGTCTGCGGCAGATAGCGCCCGACCTGGTGAAGTCCCTCAGTGTCTGGGAGGTGGATGACCTCATTCAGGACCTGTCCTCTAGATTCTGTGCCAGTAAGTGGATTATGACTAAAGTTTAGTACTCTGGTAGATTCAGTTTTTAACTGTTTTGATTTTTGAAAATCAATAATAGAATTTTCATTGGTTTCGTGCCAACATTTCCTTTTTGAAATTGTATTTTATTTTTCTTTATTGCTGTTAGCGATTGGTTGGCCATTTGGTGGTGTCTGCTCTTTGAATTTTTTTTTTTCAGTGTTCCTGTTATCAGTACTTCTTACTGGCAAAGTGAAATGGTGATAGCACTCACTCACATGAAACTATACCCTTTTAGTGTTTGTTAACACATTTGTTGGAAGGCTGGCAAACATGACTTTAAAGAGTCCTTCATTCGGTAGTATGCATCTGCATCAGTGGGGTGATGTTTTGGCTCTTTGCTGTTCCGAACAAAATACACAAATTTGTTTTCTGTCCGAGAAGTCTGCTTTATTTAGTATCTCCATCTTTCTAATGGGATGCTGTATCCCACTCAGCCCAGGTTGGCCCTGAGAGGCATGGTCAAAGAGTAATCTTCCTCCTAACTGATCTAAATAGTGTCGATGGTGGTGTAAAATGTTTACAGGCAATTAGGTGGTATGGTCCACCAACCAGTTTTGAATCTTGCTATGTGGGATGGTTTACAGAAGCTTCACGTGTATTGTAAATTTATTTTTTAAAGATAAATTATTGTGTCTTTTATTTCCCCTTTTTTTCTCTTTCATGAGTTGATACCATCTCAAGGTTGGTGTGTAATACGGGATGCCCACTACGGATGGGATCGCATGACTCGGTTGCCGTAAAAACAAACAGTGGGCACCCCGTATAAGAATCGGCCTTCCTTCCACCCTCCCTCTCTTCCTTCATTTGCCCCTCTCCACACATCCCTCCCATTCTTTATTCCTTCCTACCCACCCTCTTTCCCTCCCTTCATACCTCCTTCCCTCCCTTCTTTTTTTCTTCCTTCCCTCACTTCCCGTTTTAAAAATATACCCCAAAAATGGCTAGGTTCACCCTGTCCTTCCCTCTTCAAACAAGAACTGACATGGAAGTGACAATGTGAATCAACACTTTTATCTTCATGCTGCAGGTATTCCTCATCAGACCACAGTCAAGTCAACAGCGGAGGGCATGGGTGGGGCTGTGGTGCTCAATGCAGATGGCGTTTATGTAGCGGCCATTGCTGCACTGAAGCTGAGTCTCCGACTGATCAACTGTGGTTACTATGACAACAAGAGAGCTGTGCTGGTTCCTATCACTGAGGTGAGTCGAGGTTGATGAAAATATTTGGGATGTTGTGTGGCTTGATGGTCCAAAAGGCTAGAGGAGCAGTTGCTGTTTCAGATTAAAAAAAAAAAAATTGCAGTTCTTTTTGGAAATAATAAAATAAAATTGTTCATTTTAATTGTTTCATTTTCTTCCACTGTCTCTTAGTTTTGGTCTCCATCTGTCTTGATCTCTGTGTTTTCATTGTGAGGCAGGGGAAAATCATACTTAACTTTATTGATACTTTTGTTTCTCCTTTCACAAAGCTACTGCAGGGTGGTTGAGGGGGAGTTCATGGTAGGTCCTGCTTCTTTTCTCTCCTTGCTGTTTTTGTCTGTTTAGTATCCTGCTCTGTCTCAGTGTGTAATGGCCTGGTTGTAATGATTGTTTATGTATTATGCCCTTCTCGACACTCTGGTCCAGTCTGTCGGTCTGTTGTTTCTTTTCTCCCCCAACATTCCTCCAGCCAATCCAACGGTCTCCTTTTCCAACCTTTTTTCGAACCCATGTTCCAGTGAGCAAGTGTGCTAAGTGCAATACCATGCTTGTACATTATTTGTTCTACTTTAAGTCTGTGTGCAACAATAGTCTCCTTTTCTTGATGATTTTTTTGTTTTGTTTTACCATACATCTCTATTATATCTGGTACGGGCAGGGGTATTTTTTAGCATCTGGTTGTTCGAGGAGTTACCAAAACTCTTTACCCATCTGGCTCAACAGTAAAGGATGAAGTGTGTAGGGGGGGGGG
>NW_004797416.1:260730-268997 GCF_000002075.1 Aplysia californica
GCATCCATCTCTAATGTTCTTTCAGTATTGTAAAGGACATAACACGTATCCTTTTCTTATCTCTTTCAGGCGGATTTTCTAAATGAGATGTTCAGCTCTGGTTTGCTGTTGTACCTTCCACCAGTTTGGTTGAAGGAAGTGTACGCTCAAGTCCTGGGTTCGAGCCTCATCTGTTCACCTTCCCCATTGTGCTCCTCCCCATCACACAGACAGGACATGAACCACTTGGTGCACTTCATACAGGGTGAGCACAGGACTCTGCACCAAAGATTTCCTCTCCTTTAGATTGCAATTTTCAATGTGAATAATGAAACAGCATATTATTGAATGATGATAATAGTAATAATAAATAACATTTATGCTGCTCATTTCCATCTTCTTAAAATTGCTCAATGCTCATTTCTTTAATAAAAATATCGCATCTTAAAAATTAATGGACATGTGTGTACGTAAAACATACTATTATCCATATATATGTATAAAAAATTCTATTAGAAAGGAAATTCGAAAAGCTTTCTTTCTTAGCTATTGAAATCATTTTGGAAATGAAATAAAAATGTAACGGATTGCATAGATGTTTTAAAACATTCATGGACCAAATAAAAAGAATTCAACGAGTGCTCAATTTATCGGGGGTTTTTTGTTTGTTTTTTTCTTTCTCAGACCTGGAGGGATCTGGGTCGACAGAGGTCAGCAGTCGTTTGACCTCTGAGTACAGAGAGGAGTTGGACTTTGATACTGACGGGGAGGAGCCAGATCAGAGCTGGAGGGTAGAGGCAGGTCAGTGGGAGGGGCATACTGGGTCCTTGTTTTCTTTGGTCAATGCTGGCTGCAGAGAGGGCAAAGATCGAATGCTCATTGCAAGACTCTGTCTTACATCACTTTTCAAAATGACATATGATGGAGCCTTACACTAAGCAGTTGGGATATTTGTGTCTTTAATCTTGGTGCCTTTTTAATCCCTTTACTGCTTGGCTTGAGACTGTTTTTGAACTCTTTAGTAGAAGCAGTATAAAGGAGGTCTGGCAGTAGTAACGGTGAATAACGTAGTAAAGCAATGGTAGAGTGTGTTCATGGAGAATAATCCATACCCAAAGTCTGTTCAAAAGTCTATCTTGGCTGTCAATATTGTATTTTGTGCAACAGGCACTTGTGGTGTAGTGGTTAGGTGTTTGACCAGTGCAGGCAAAAGATATGAGTTTGATTCCCAGATGGGGAAATTCTTTATAGAGTATCTCCATCACTCTGCTGGAATAATGTATCCCTCTCAGCCGAGGTTGGCTGGAGATGCAACTCACCTGATGGTGTGAAAGCCCTGATGAGATATTGTTTCTGTCATAATGAGAGTGAGCAGTTCTACTTTATCCTGTTTTTCAGGTTAAGTTAGAAATTCTGAGTCTATCATTTTTGTGTACGACATCAAACTTACACTTGTTTGATGTTTACTTTGATGCACAGTTTCCCTATATTTCATGCTTTGTTCTTCCTTCTTTGCTATTTTGTTGTCAGCCTTTGAAATTATAGAATTGTATCCTATCTGGCTAGAAATTCTTACAAAAATGTCTCAGTGATGACATGACCAAATTGTGTTGATATTGGATAAAATAAGATAAGATACATCTTTATTGTCCAGATCCTGGCACATTGGTTTGGTGTTTCACTATGTACATACACACATGCACACATGCACCCATGCACGCACGCACATACACACAAGCATGCACACACACGCAGGCTTACAGTCCCATGCATAATGTAAATTAACAGCAATATAAACAATAATAATGTTAAGCTCAGTTCAGTATTCTGATTGTAACTTGAGAACATAATATACTCTAACTGATCAACTGACTAACCAAAGACAATCTGCACCAGGTAAAGCCCTTGCTGCGGATGTGTTGTCAGGATGCTGGGCTCAGGTGTTGGACATCCTGTCTGTGATGCTGAACGAGCAGGGGGGAGCACCGGGGGGTGGAGGTCGCTACAGCCTCTCCTTGCTGTTGGCCACCGATAGTGCCAGAGAGGACGTTCGTCGAGCCCGCAGCGCCATCTGCACCAGCCTCAACGGGCTTCAGAAAGCTGCTAAGCTGTGTTGTGTGCTCGGTAAGTGTCATTTCTTATACTTTTGTTTTTTGTTTTAGTATGAGTTTTACTGCACTTGCAACACAATTAGGTCATATAAGTGCCGAATATTAGAGGTGTTACTAGATAGTTACATACAAATTAAAGAAGTAGGAGAGAGATAGATGATAGATGTTTGATAAGAAAGGAGAATTAGGCCACACCAGAGTACCTGTCAGCCACCCCCATTTTCTTATTTAGATATTAGACTGAAATTCGGTAATGAAACTGATTCTTTGCCTTGTTGATTCCTTGAGCATGGGTCTATACCAGTGTTTGCCAACCTGGGCAGTATCGCCCACTAGTTTGTGAACTGATAGTTTAGGTAGGCAAAGGGGATCACTTTGGTAGTTGACAGGGGTTTTATAATGCCTCGTTTGGAAATACACGTAGGTGGGTGGTATGAAAATGTTACATATGTATAGGTAGCAAAAGTGTGCGCTGGCTGTAAAAAGTACACAAGCACTGATCTGTGCAAAGGAGTCTCTGAATGAGAAGCACCACGAGGGTTAATCTGTGTAAGCCTTTCATTCCTCAGGAAGTGCGTCGCTGGTTTATTTATGTCCTTGACATAAAAAACTCAAGATCATAGAATGTATACTTACAGAAACTTTGTCCAACTATTTGTGGTTGCTTTTAAAAATAAATATGTAACGAGTACCCAAGTATTTTTTTCTTTCGAAAACTTTTCTTAGTGGTGCTATTGGCCGATACGTTGACCCAATTTGCCTTTGTACTACGATCAGTCCCTTTGTCCTCGGGTCAGTCACTGTGTTTCAATTACAGCAAGTCTTTCATATAATTGCATTAGCATCAGCAGAGGTTTAGCATCATGTTTGTTCCGGATTTCTAGATATTATTACCATGTTCCCTCCCTTTTTTTCCTATACCTTAATGATCTTTCATTTTTCTATATAGTAACTATTTTGAGGTAAAGTGCCAATGGTTTTGATTCTGATATTTTGGGAAGGGTATATTGTCTTAACACTGATTCCTGAATAATCTGTATGAAAATATGGCTGAAAGGTGAAGTGTTTTAAGTTTCTCAGGCTTCTTCCCCTGTCTTCTATCCTGTCTCTACATCTCATTCATCTCACACTAAATTACTTCCACTTGCCTGAATGTAGCACAGTGACTAGTTTTCTTATCACATCTCAAACCTAATGACCTCAACTAATCTGACCATTTTTTCTGCACTTCTTTGACTATGTCACCATAACTGATCTGAGTTTTTTTACCTCGACTTGTCTATGTCACCTTTACATATCCATTCATTTTCCCATAAATTAGCTGACCATATTGCTCCGACTTGTCAGACTCTTTTTGCCTTATTTTCTATGGTGGTTTTTCCACTCTAGATCATATCTCCTCAACTTATCTGATGGTTTTATGTCGACTTTCTGACTGGTTTTGCTTCAAATTGTGAGGTGGTTTCGCCTCAGCAGACCCTACCTCCTCAACTGATTTTATGGTTTTACATGGACTTACATGGACTGACAGATGTTTTTGTTTCCTCAACTTGTCTGTTCATTTCCACTCCCAGGTCTTCAGCAGCTGTGTGGTAGTGCTTTTTCCCAGCTAGCCCGCACTTCTTGTATGAAGGAGGACTTTCGGGTCACAGCAGCCACCGAGGTCAGAGGTCAGACCAAGGGGTCAGTGCTGAGCAGTGGCAAACCCAAGCTGGTCAGACTCCATGCAGCCCATGTGCTCAGCATGGACGTTGTCATGACAACAGGACTGGAGATGGCCAGCCATGCAGCTGACTGTTGGAAACATGTATTCAGGTGAAATGTTCGAGATGGTTTTTTAACAAATAATTTTTTCTTTTGGACAAAGGTTGGTTGAGTTTTTTACACATGCTAAAGATCAAGTCCTTGTTGATGCAAGCATTTTAGCGCTCACATTTTGACAAAGGGATGAAAACTCTTTGGAGACTTTTATAGTGATTAAAAATATGCTGAGTTTTTGACAGTCTATTTTACTGAGATGATAGCACAACTTTTCTCAGTTGAAAGCACCATTTCGTCAGTAAAACTATAGGTTGGTGAACAATGTTTCTGAAATTTATAGACTTTTATATTTTCGCCCATGAGGAACTCTGTCTTGTTGATCTTAATCTACTGTCACTGTTGTAACAGCTCAGAGTTCTGGGAAGATGATTCTGATAATGCGAATAATAATAGTTTACTGTGTTTGTGTATTTCAAACACTGTCAATGTAGGAAAATTATCCGCCTTCATCATTCTGGGTTAGTATTTTTGGGGTGAGTTTTTTACCTACTAAAATGGACTTATTATAAACTCGTCTTACCCCTGTATATTGGTCCAAATGTCTCATTCTGCGGTTTTTCTCCTGCCTGCAGGTGCTGTGCCCACATTTCGGAGCTGGAGCACACATACTTCAGCCAGGGCAACAACCAGTCCAGTCTGCCCAAGGTCATGCCAGGAGCCCAAGGAGCCTTGGTTCTAGACAGAGACGGTGCGGAAGCTGACGGGTAAGCCTCAGGGCCTTAGTCTCTGATTCTTGATTGCCATTTTAGCGGCATATTTGGTTCCATGTTTTTGCAGCTCCCTACTTAAGTGGCGTTTTTGAGGTACTGATTTTGTCAACCCCAAGATCTACACATGGCTCTGTGCTATACTTACTATCTATTTTCACCCATATTGTGATTCTCTGTCCAACTACAAGTATTTTAAATGCTCACACACAAAAAAGAACCCATCCATGTTTGACTAAATTATAGCAGTTCTAAGGTAAAGGCCTTCACCATCTCAAATTGGGTGCATAAAATTGTGGAATCTCTTGCATAGCGAAATAATTTAAAAAGTATATTATGGAAAGAGCTCTTTTAACTGTACATTTGTCAACTTTGCTTTGATTGTGTTTTATGCTTTTTATGTGCTGAATAAAGCGCGTAAATACTGATTTCTAGGCACTTTAACACTTTGAAGATGTAATTTTAATCAAGATACGTCTTCAAAAGACATGTTTTCATTGCTGGTTTATGAGAAAAAAATTATTTATCAGACTGACTCAGTTTTCTTCTATCTCATTTTAGTTGCCTTAGTATAGTACTGTTACTCAATTCCATTGTCCTCTTAGTATTAAGAATATCATGCCAACCCTCTCCCCATCTAATCGCTGTTTAATTTTCTATGTGTTGTTACAAGATTCCACTGTCCTCTAAGTGTTACGTAGTCATGCCCTCGCCATCTTCAATCTCAGCGTAATTGTCTGTGTCAGGAGCTGTGATACAGACCTGTACTCTGCCCCCGTCCTGGCTGCCGTACCTGTGGCCCCTCGGATCAATGTGGCAGCCCTAATAGAACAAAGCAGTCTAGAGTCTGGCTGGGACAACTCACTGGAGGCAGGAGGGGTGCTCACCTTTGCTCAGGCCTCTAAAGCACTATGTGGCCTCTCCCAAGAGGTGGACAGGTCAGTTGGCTTTGTTGTAATTTACATCCCTGTACAGGGCTTACATCCGTCTTGGGATTAGGCCCCTTTTAAATTCACATTATTATTGTTATTATTATTGTTCTTTAATCATTATTATTCTTATTGTTATTATTGTATTATTATCATATTCATTATCTTCATTATTATTATTTTTATTATTATTATTATAATTATTCTTGTTTTAAATTAAGTCGATAGTGCTGTAAAACACCTAATCAATCGATCATATTCTTGTTTTTTAATCATTATTGTTATTATTGTTATTATTATCATATTCCTTATCTTCATTATTATTATTTTTATTATGATGATGGTGATGATGCTGATAATTATTCTTATTGTTGTTATTGTTAATATTATTATTATTATCATCATTCTTTTTCTTCTTCTTCTTCTTCTTATTGTCAAAATTGTTGTTGTTGTTGTTGTTGTTATTATTATCATAATGATGATGATGAGTAACGGTGTTGACCTGTGTGTGTTTTGTCAGCTTGTTTGAGGATGCGGCCAACCAGCTGTGCCTGGACGCTCTCCTGGGTTTCCTGAGGGAGCTGGGTGACGCAAGCATCACTCAACTCCAGAGGCTGGGAGGTGGCGCTGGCGCTGGGGTGGGAGGAGCGGTCAGCGTAGGGTCGTCTCGCCCGCCGACCAACGCCCTGCACCTGTACCGGCTGCAGCAGGTGCTGGTGCGTGTGGTCAACAGCTCCCGGCCGCTGCTGCATCTGCTGCGAGTGTGGAGTGTGGTCTCCCCTTACCTGGTGCAGGTCAGTGGTCTGCGTGTGGAGGTGTAGATGGAGTGAGATAAGGACACGTTTGTTGTTGCCCCGCCTGAGGAGATGAGAATTTAAAATTTTAAAAAATAAAAATGTCTGCTTTTTGCTGCTGTTGAAGGTTTAAATATATTTATGACAGAAACAATTCATACTTGATATAGATGAAAGTAATATTTTTTTATATTTCTGTCTTTTATATTTCCCTCTCCTCTCTCTCTCTCTCTCTCTCTCTCTCTCTCTCTCTCTCTCTCTCTCTCTCTCTCTCTCTCTCTCTCTCTCTCTCTCTCTCTCTCTCTCTCTCTCTCTCTCTCTCTCTCTCTCTCTCTCTCTCTCTCCCTCCCTCCCTCCCTCCCTCCCTCCCTCCCTCCCTCCCTCCCTCCCTCCCTCCCTCCCTCCCTCTCTCTCTCTCTCTCTCTTTCTCTCTCTCTCTCTCTCTCTCTCTCTCTCTCTCTCTCTCTCTCTCTCTCTCTCTCTCACACACATGGGCCTGGGCCCGCGCACTCCCACACACAGACACACACACGCACACACTCACACACACACACACTCACACACACACTTTAAAAAACTTTCAAGTGTTGTATACACAGTTACACCCCTATATTGACTTCTTGTTAAAGAAAACCCAAACTCAAATGTTCACCTTCTTTTTGTTGTCTTACTTGGGCTAAGTGGCCTAACTGTGCTTATTTTAGTCCCTGAGTTCTTCATTTTCTTGCTAAATCTCTTTATGATGTATGTTATCTTAATGTTCTAATGTTTAGTTCTTACAAGAAAAATAGACATTACATTGCTTCAGCTAGGCAAGGGTTTGTGAGAATCGTATCTATGCATGTGTTTTTTTTCTTTTCATCCCCTTAGGTATGGATATTTTATGTGAACAATTTTCTAGTAAGCTTCATAATGCTATGCTTCATTCTCATTCCATTCTTTTAAATCAGCAACATTCCAACTGATAGTTGGAGATATTGGATTGAAAAAAACCCCACAGCTTCCCTACTCTATAATTGAACTCATGTCTTCTGGAAGCAACCGCTAAGAGCCTAACCACTGTACCACAGATGCCAGTAACCTTTTGTTGGCAAAAGACTGCTGTTATTGAGCAGTCTGGGCAGAAATACAAATTCTTCAATAAAAATTTTGTTTTGTGTGCAGGCAACTGGCAATGCAGACCATGTGATCTCCAAGATGGCGGTGACGTCGATCCATGAGTTCATTGTGTCGCTGGTGAGCCAGCGGGAGGAGCGACCGCACTTCCACGTGAATGAGTTCCTGTGTAAAACGTTTGAGGACATGCTCTGTCTGGAGCTTTGTGATGGGGATGTGCAGGACCAGGTCAGTAGTGTGTGTGTTTGTGTGTTTGTGTGTGTGAGTGTGTGTGCGTGTGTGTTATAGTGTGGGTATGTGTATATATATGTGTGTGTCTATGTGCGTGTGTATGGGTGTGGGTGTATGTATGCACATGTGTGTGGGTGTACGTCATGTACATTGTGTATGCGTATGTGTGTGTGTGTACGTCATGTACATTGTGTATGCGTATGTGTGTGTGTGTACGTCATGTACATTGTGTATGCGTATATGTGTGTGTGTACTTATGCACATGTGCGTGTATATGTTTGTGTGCGCTTGTGTGTACTTGTGTGTACTTGTGCATTAGCGTGTGATTGGATGTGTGTGCATGTACATGTATAATATGTGTGTGTTTGTTTGTATTTGTGTGTGTTTGATATATGTATGCATGTGTGCTTGTGTATGTGAGTTGGCAGGGATGAGTTTGTCTTTGTTTTTATCGTGTTTGCATGCATAAGTATATTTGTGAATTGTGTATGTCTGTGAGTGAATGAGTATGTTGTGTTGTGTATTTGTAAATATTCATGTGTGTGTGTGTGTGTGTGTGTGTGTGTGTGTGCGCGTGTG
>NW_004797416.1:269583-271942 GCF_000002075.1 Aplysia californica
CAAATGTTATTATTTATAATTTCAATTATTTTCATTGAAATCTATTGTCCTCATATGTTAAGTCTCTTTAACGCCATATTGTTTGTGTCTTTTAATTGTGTTTTAGTTTGCAATATGAACTTTGTAAATTTTTAGTTATTTTTACAAAATTCCAAGGCGTCCCTGGCCTTGAATGCACCAGATTTTTCCCTTCTGTACAGTGTCATAAAGTCGTTGTTTGAAGTGTTTTTCAATGTTTGTGTGGTACATCACTTAAATGAAAAAGCAAACTGGTGATTGCATAGTTCCCTGTATGCTTTACTTAGGTGTAGTAGAAGTTGGAGAAACAAAAAATTAACTCGTTCTGTAGAACTACGTAGTCTTATTTTATTGCATCCATGACTTCAGTGATACTGTGTGTGGCTCTGAGCTTTTGAAGAGTTAAAAATTAGTTACTTTTGTCTATATGCTGTCTACACTTTTTCACTTTCCCCTCACCAGCGACTTTTGACAGCGACGTCTCAGAAGACAGATCCGAGTCTGGTAGTGACGATGAATATACTGATGGGGAAGGTGAGCTGGAGGGACTGTGTGTACCAGCGCTGCGCTACCTGACCCAGGTGTGTGACATTCTGGCCTCTATGTGGCAGATGCCAGCCTGTCCAGTCTTCAAGGGAGCTCACAGGTGAGAAGGAAGCCGGATGTTCTACACAGCTTTGTCTATATTAGGAGAAAGTGTGGTTGTTTTAGACATGTAGATGCTTTACACAGGGTCATTATAATGTGAAAACGCCTCGGAGTGGAAATAGAAAGTGGCTGTTTGTACAGGTGCTTATCTTATACAGGTGGCCAATAGAGTGGGTTCTTTCAATTATGTGACGGCTGCATATGGCCTCACATTATAAAAAGATTAATACTTGAAAGAAAGACAAAACACTGCTGCTCTCTTGCATACCTGCCGCTGAACTGGTTTATTTAGTTTAGTTTACACTGAAATCTTGTGTGTATTCAAAAAAGACAATGTGTGACGTATCAAGAAGGGGAAATAATTGTGATATTAAAGAATCGTTCTTTCAACATTCGCAACATAGTTCATTCCTTTTTTTACATTTCATACATCAGACACAAACATTACAAATTACATGTGCAGTATATACTGTAGCGTTTACTTTCTACCTTCTTTTTTGTCCACATGCTTTTCTCTAACTACTGGGGAAAGTGTGACATTCATCCAAAATAGGTTGCTCTTGTCTGGGTTGCTGATAAGTGAACACCGCTGTACTCATTTTTATTGCAATAGCAATATTTGCTATCAGGCTTATAAATGTACCGATATTGTAATGGCCGTTTATTGTTAGACGATTGTTTTGTCAAGCTATACCAATACTCTAGTGAAAATGTTTGTTATTTTCAGGATTCAAGTTGACACAGCTGCACGTCTTGTGAGTCCTGAAATTTCCAACATGAACTTCAAGCTTTTTGCGGAAGAGTTTGCTCTGGACAAGCACAAGCCTCAGAGCGAGCCGGAAGCCGGCGACGTGAAGAATGTACCGTCTGGCAAACTGGAGGGTGCAACAAATATAGCAGCGGGCCTGGACCAGAGCGGCGATAGGTCTACCTCACTTCCTGCGTCCAGTCCTCCACAAAACAAAGTTGTAGTGTCAGAAACTGTGGAGAAAGAGACAGCTGAGCCTGCTGAGGACTCTGACCGACCTGAATGTGTGTTGGAGCATTCTGAAGATTGTCAATCTCAAGACGTCAAAACAAGTGATTCCGAGGTTTCTGATGCTGACGTTGAGGTGAAAGCTGCAGCTGATCAAGAACAAATTAGGCCTATGCCAGTAGACTCGGGTGAGGCAAATGATATATCTAGTAGTTCGAAAACTTGCCCTGTCATATCATCTGATAGTGAAACAGAGCCAGTAACAGATGCCAAAATGAAAGTTCAACGACCTTCCACACTGTGTGACCCAGACAGTGGCTGTGGCCCAGGGTTGTCTGCCCCCACAGGGCCCAGCTCAAACCCCACCCTCAATTCTCATCTCTCAGAGGAGGTGGCATCTGGTGACTGCCAGGAAGTTTGTGGCATGTACCGGTCACTAGATGAGATGGACGGCTCATCTGGAGTACTGCATGTCTGGTTTTTACTTCTGGATGGTTTGGTGTCTGCCATAAACCACTGCCCCAAAGCATTTCAGTCGCACACTCTCAACACTCTAATAGATCTCCTGAGGTCGTCTTCCAAAGTACCAGGTAAGTGACAACCTGCCTTGACAAAAGTCGCAATTGTATATATATATATATATGATGTCAGATCTGTTTTGTGTTGAGAATACCTATTTAAAAACTGGTGTGTGCGCACGTCCAAAAAAATTAAAAA
>NW_004797416.1:272406-322653 GCF_000002075.1 Aplysia californica
GGGGGGTTGTTATGGAGAAAGAAACTGGTCCTAAAGTTTTGATAATAGAAAGGAGAAAGTAATAAAATGCAAGTGTAGAAATCGGTTATACTGATGAGTAGTATCTGCCACAAGTGTCGCATAGTTTGTCTTAAGAGAGTGTCTGTGTGTACAACAATATTGTCATTGTCACCTGATGGAGTGAGTGTTTGGGGGAGTGGTTTTGTCTTGAACTGAGGCTTCAACGTTGGTTAAAAAAAGAAGAATAATTGCATTTGTTATGATCTTCGCTCTACATGTGTTTACATTCATTCTACAATTTCATAAGTTTGTTTTGGAAAGATTTAATTCAATTACTTCCATTTTCTAAAACTTGAGGTCAATTTGTTCTGTTTACAATACAGTTTTAGAGGGGGCTCTCGAGGCCTAGAGGTTAAGGTGTTTGCCTTTCATTCAAAGGTCTCGGGTTCGAATCTGGGTAGTGACCGAACATTTTTTTTCTCTAAAATTGTCTCCTTTCACCTCCTTTCCTGCTCTCTAACAATGTTCTGTCATTTTCTTTCATCTCCTCTTTCTGCCCCCACCACCTCGCCTCCTTTGCCCCCTCCTCTGGGCTCCTGACTCTTCTACTGCTACTCCTTGGCTCCTTCTTACTGGTGTCTTTCAGCCACACCCCTGATCTTCTGGTAGGACAGATCTTACACATAGCCTTCTCGGACAAGGGCAAAAAATCTCGGACGGCAAGTTGTGCACGTTAAAGATCCCTTGGTGGTCTAAAATCGATAAGAGTAGGCTTCGGCCTTTTTTTTCTAAATATCTCAGTATTTTGTTCATGAATTTGTTCATGAATTACTTCATGAAATTGGAATTAAATGTTTGTTAAACTATCATTCAATCATCAATTTCATTTCTTGCCCTTAGGTCTGATAACAATGATATTAGTATACAAACATTGTTGAATCATGATAAATCACAGCATTTTTCGGGGACAATTTTTATCTTTGATGTTTTTGTTTCATATTGTATGATGTTTGATATGTCGGATTCCTTTGGTTTATTTCTAATTGATCATATAAAATAAGTAACCCCTCTAATTGTCTACTGATTGGATTGCCCCCCCCCCCCTCCTCCAGGTGCTGAGTTTTCCATGTACTGTGTCAATCATTTGTTGCTGCCAATGCTGCAGTCATGGCTGCGGCGAGGGGCACGTTGCTATGGTTACTGGAATACCGGCATTGTCAGCTTCAAACAGTCATGTGGACTTGTAGCTGACTTGATTGTGGAGTTTGTCACAGAGTTTACAGGTAATGCCCCATTATGTAAGCTGATATTAACTACTCTACTGAATAGGTGGTCACCATGCTTTCATTTGTGTAAATAATATATGTATCTACCACCTGGGTTTGAAACTGGGAGATTTGAATTTCTTTGACAGCATGTGCCATTTGTAAATGTGAAGGGCGCTGGTTACTGAGCTGGATGATGAAGAAAAGGAGGAGGAGGAAGAGGAGGAGAAAAAAGATGGAAGAATGAAAGGGGAAGGGGTAGGAAGAGACAGAGTGCTTGGCCAAAAGCTTCTTTCCGCAGTACTGATGGACCTGAATCAACTTGTGCTTTTTCAGTTTTTGAGGCTTGCTTTCACTTACATGTACAACTGAGTTTGTCTGTTTCAGGAGATAATACATATATATATATAGTGTAAAGCACATATAGCTTGCTGTTGAACGGGAATATGCGCTATGAAAATGCTATTTATTACTATTATTATATTATCATTATCATTATCATCATTGTTATTATTAGGAGATGCTGAGCTCCAGGCAGCGTTACAGCTCATTCTCAAGCAGACATTTGACGTGTTCATCGAGTGTGTGGCTCAGCCTGTGGAGAACATCTCTCGGCTCGGCTGCTCCTGCATCAGGTACGGCATATCTGTTGTTGTTCAAGATCTGGCTGTCTTAATAAACTATTGAAAATGTGCATTGTTAGCTCTGTTGTTGTTGTGCTTAGGGGTATGGTACAGACTTCTCTGGTTTGATTTCCCCAACGGGGGTGGGAGGGGGGGGGTGTATATTCTCGATACTTGGTTGTTTGAAGAGTTTTCAATGTCTCTGCCAACTTGCTTGATCCTATGGTAGATGGGTACTGTTAGATTTGGAGGTGCCATTGTTAAATGACCTTACAGTCAGGGATAAAAGTATTTCGTTTAAAGCTAAAAATCTGGCTTTTTAAAACTTTCAGGTTTCAAACTCTCAAGTCTGCCAGTAAAGTAAGGGTAGGCACTCTCTATGTTTGTTCACTGTTTATTCTTCTGTTTAATCCAATTGTAAATTTGTCGTTGTTTAGTTGTGAAAGGGGCCCACTCCAACCTGCACCAACATGAACACATTCAAATTTTACAAATGATAATAATAAATAGCATTTATGTTGCCCATTTCCATTTTCTAAAAAGTACTCAAATCGTATTACATTAAAAAAACCCATCACATCTTAAAAACTAATAAGTCATTAGTGGTTAAAGGGTGCCACTGGTGGGTTCTTTTCCTTTACTTTGACTCTCTGGTTTTTGTCTGTCTTGTCTTGTTTAGTCTTTTTGCTGCTCTAAAGGACCATTGTTGTGTTGATAAGCATCTGTTTTACGTGTGGACGACTTTAATTTATTTCAGGCACATTCTGCTGACCGCTGGTCCACATTTGTCAGAGACCTTGTGGCAGGTCGGAGGTCAAGCCGTGCACCGGGCCCTTGGGGTCACGACCTATAACTTGCGCCTCCTCATGGCACTTTTCCACCCCAACTCAGACAACTTTTACGGGGACATTGGACAGGTCAAGGTCGCAACCCGAAAAGACTGCACTGTGGTGGACTGCCTGAGGCTGCGGCAGATGGCTAAGCAGGTACGGTACTCTTTGGCGGCTTCGATAAACATGTTGTAATTGCTACAGCATGCTATGGGGGTGTACTGTTTTGGCTGATGTTTGCTCAGTTTCTAAGTGCTGAGAGTGAGATCAAGGTTACTTATACTTTTTCACTGATGGAAGCTATTGATTTTGTATCAAGGTGATTGATTAAGGATGTTGTGCTTAGAAAGGACATGTATTGCCAATGACAGTATTAAAGACTCCACCCCCTCTTTTTGAAAGTTGGCAAATAAATAATCTTCCCCTTCCCCTTCCTTTAATCCAGTGACAAATAATCAAATAATGTCCTCTTCCAAACTTCCCCCCCCCCCCCCCCCTCCCTCCTCTTTTCATTTTTCCCTTCACAGGTGTTTTTACTAGACAGCCAAGTATCCTCCATGCCTAGTGTCCAGTACGACACTGACCAGGACAAGTCCTTTGTGTTCCTCCTCTACCCACCTGGACACCAGGACAGCCTCAACCCTGACCACATCTCCACCAGGTTGGGGCAGATGTTGACTCATTAACAGAAATGGTGTTTGATGAATTTGGAAAACAAAAACAAAAAGAAAATTTGCCCATGTTGGTTAAGTCTGTGGTTGAATACCTGGGAGACAAATGTAGTTTTTATATGCTCTCACTTTTCTGAAAAAGGAGAACAACTACAAAGTCAAGTTATTATATTTATGGTAGTAGCAGATACTTGTCATGTTGAAACAGTCGGAACTGTTACTATTTCTTTCTAGTTGGAGATTTTAATGACTGCCTGGTTCATTTTGGAAATGTGGGTTATCTCTTGCATGCTCAGATGTACATTAGCTGTGATATTGGCTTGGGCGTACTACTTCTTCCTTCTTTCACTCTTTCTTCTGTACTTATTCCACTTCCCTTCCCTTTTTGAAATTATTTAAATGTGTTTAGTAGAGTGTTAAAACTATTGCAAAAAACTGTTTAAAGAGGAACAATGTTTACATGAGTGAGAAAGTAAATGTTCAATTATCGGGAACGTATGACTTGTCATCAGTGTCAATTCTGACTTTCACCATGTTTTCAGGGTTCCTTTCCGTCACGTGGTGGTGGGGCTGCTGTCCAATCAGCTTCTGCTTCAGACAGTCGGAGAGATTCTGTTGGATCGACAGGCAGACCAGAAAGAAGTCGGCTCTGGTGTTGGGTTGCCAGGTAAAGATGCAGCATTGTTGTTGTTGTTGTAATTTATGTTAGTCTGCATGTTAATTGTCACATTGTGCATTAATACTCATATTTTGGAACAAAACAGTAAAGAGACGAGGAATTTTTAATAGAGGTGAAAGGAGCAGTCTATATCGGAGTGTCCACTTACAACTTAAGAAGGTCATTGTCCCATCTTTGCTTGAGTGCTGTTGCAAAATGCGTGAGGTTGTTTTTATTCTTTGCACCTTCTTTCCTATCAAACATCTATCATTTTCCTATTTTGTGTTTATTACTCTCTTGTAACACCTCTAATATTTGGCACTTGTATGACCTAATTGTATCACAAGTGACATGAAATGCTTGCTTAAAGAAAAAAAGCAAAAACACATGAAAACCATGGCATCTTCACAATCCATCTGTCTTTCCACCCTCTCCCCCAGGTCTAATGCCCCACATGTCCACCCGCAATGTCCACCAACTCCTCTCTGCTCTGGACGAGACCTACCAGACAGCCCAGGATTTTGACGCGAGGCCAGGTCTAAAGTTTCTGCTCCAGAAGGTGGCGGGCCTGGATGTGGCGGCCAATTTGTACAAGCAAGCAGCGACGGCCGTCCTGTTCCACGTGCATTCTCTGCTGGAGATCAATGCTCACCTGGACAACAGCAGCATCAGCTCTACCAAGTATGTTTTGGCAGACAGGCATATCACTTTAGGAAAGGGAAAGATGTGGTCTGGCGAATTGTGTCGTTAATGACCATTACAAGTTGCTTGCCATTACTTCCTTTACTTTTGTTTTTACCCTGTCTCATTATCAGCAGGTAGCCCTCATGGTCTATAACTTCTTTTCCTCCTTGGTTGATAAAGGGGATCATCATTTTATGATAATAAATAATAATAATAATAATAGATAGCATTTGTACAGCGCATATCCCCACTCAACTGCAGGCTCTATGCGCTTTACATTATATTATTACCCCAGCAGACCATAGAACACTCCGAAATATTCTCAGCTTCCCGGGAAGCATACAGTGCGAGCAGCCGATTAAGCACTCAAACACTAACAAACTGACAAGATCTTTTGCTGTCTATAGCCGGGTACCCATTCCCACCTGGGTGAAGTGAGGAAAATTCGTGTAAAATGCCTTTCCCAAGGACACAACGTCGGGCCCTTGACGGGATTCGTACCCACGACCTTACGGTTGCGAGTCCGAGAGCCTAACCACTAGGCCACCGATGGTGGATGAACTATATGTATTAATATAAATTTGTAGTGAAATACGTCATCTTTATCATCTGTGGCGCAATGGTTACGCTCCATGGTTTTATATGCGGAAGATGCAAATTCGATTCCTGCTTGGGGAAATCTTTTTATAGAGTATCTCTGTCAATCAGTTGGGATGCGGTGTCACACTCAATTTGGGTTGTCTGTAACAGGCAGGGTTGAAGTATCTTATCTCTGACAGGGTCTATACTGTGTTGATTGGAGTGTATATTGTTCACAATGCTTTTGCAACTAAAAAGACAGGTGAATTTACTCTAACGTCCACCTGTACAAGTCAGTCACTTGTACAAATGACCACTTCCCTCTGTCCCGCTTGTGTTTCTTTTATTCTATAATGGCACAGTACCCCCCGGGCAGTGCCACTGACTGAAGTGTCTTTAGGCCATTCCCAAAGGGGGGACATATCTTTTTCAAGCATAGTAGAATTGTAAATGGGCTTATTCATGTCACACTCATAACTGTGCCTGATCTACAACAAGGAACTGCAGCTTTTTCTTTCCCGATCCTTACTATTGTCATTTCCTCTACTTCTTTTGTATGTTTGTCACTACTTTGTGACCTGCTATTTTGGGGTGCCTTGATAGTCGAAGCAGATCTTGTGCTGTTGAAGCAGAGTAAGTCTGATTCCCTGTAAGGACTCCTCTGTTGACATCCACCCCTTGGCTTTCATATGACCCTATGCAGTTGCGAGCGCCGTAAAACCTTCTACTATAATAATAAAATAATAATAAATGACACTGTCCAAGACGTCCTCCTATCTAAGACATCCACTTTTCTCTTGGACAATGGGTGGCTGTCTTTTGACAATTTCAACTCATAAACATTGTCTCAATTAGCACGTGTCATATAATGGTTAGGCTCTATGCTGTTGGATGCAGAAGACATGAGTTCGATTCCTGTATAGGGATGTCTTTTTACAAAGTATCTCTGTCAATCTGCTGGGAGGCCATATCACACTCACTTTGTGTTGGCTCTGACACACTAGGTTAATAAGTAACTTGTCCCTGACGGAATCTTTATTGTGTTGAATATAGTGTAATAAGTTTACAATTATTTTACTATAAAAATATGTAGTTATGTGCCATTTTATCCAGGAGAATAAATGTCTCGTCATAATGGCTTGACTTGGCTTGGCTTTGGAAATGGAGATTATAGAAGCGGGCTGAAGTTTTATTTTTGAGCATACCCGATCTAAATATCGCTTTATGCTGATGTTCTGTTCATCAAAACTGTCAAATCGGATACAAGTTTAAGCTCCCACTTCTGCACCTATTCAGCTTCACACGCAGCATACACTTAATACTCACAAACACAAAGAGCACTTTAAAAAATGCAGTGTTCATTTTATTTTTTGTAGTGTTTGGAATGCTAGCCGTGACCTTGAGTAAGTTATTTGTGTATTTCTGCTTCCTGTTACTAATTGCGTGCTCGGAAAATAATTAAGTTTGGCTGTGTAGATTATAATTTGACTCGTAGTTTAGAATGCTACAGGTATGTCGTCCTTCTATCCTGTTTACTTCTTATGTCTTCGTGCTGTCTTCCTTTTTACTAGTTTTGCCTCTTTTGGTGTGTGGTTGTTAGATGCTCTGGTAAGGTTTGCTCCTTCTTTCCTACAAACATCTATCGTCCTTATCTCTCCTCCTTCTTTTCTTTGTATGTTGCTCTTCAGTAGTAATAACTCCTAACTTTCGGCACTTATACAACCTATTTGTGTTGCAAGTGCTGTAAAACTCTTACTAAAAATCAAGCAAAGGAACAGACAAATCTGACTTGACCTTTTGTAGGTGGTGCAGGTTCACCTTCTGTTTGTGGGTCCATCGTGCTCCCTGCTTGGTTTAGCTTTTCTCATTCTTGTTTTATTTTCCCTTTTATGTTTTTGACAGCTGCATATTTTTGCGTGTGAATAATTTTTATTTTTTTTATTGATGAAATGTGGCGGTTGTCATGGTGACTCGCTGGGTATGAGGACTCCGCAAGACTCATTTTTGTCATGGTTTTTACTTCTGTGTTGTTTTCATTGCTTCAGCAGGCTAGTAAGGCAGACCATCTTCTAGTTAGGAATTATTCTTTTTTGTGCTTCTTTTTGTTTTATAGAAAAGAAGTTATTTTTTTAGAGAATTGTTATTTGGTGTATTTTTTTGTTGTTGTTGGGGGTAGTGTGGGATTCCTTTTTTTTTTTTTTTTTGGCTTTAACTTTAAGATAAATATGAGAGGTGAAAAATAGAATGTGGATAGAGAAGTCATAAGGACAGACGAAGAAAGACAGGAAGAGGGAAGGTTGAGAAGAAGGATAAGGGCTGCTGCAGATTATCTCTTGCAAGAAGATTGTTTTTTCCCAATTCATCTGTAAGGTTTACTGAATAAAAGTGATATGAGGATGGGATTATTTGAACTGCAGATTTCAAGGCTCCATGGGGAATCTTTTTATTATGCAATCTGTCACATTCTGTCCATGTTTTGAGTATGGACTTAGTGGGTCACACTTCGATCGTTTTTCGACACTTCCCCCTTTTTATGGCTTGGGTAATAATCTACCCTTACTGCTGATTAAAAATGAGATCAAATGCCCATATCAGGCTATTGTATTCAATTTTTGTTGTTTTTGTTATTATTTTTTGTAACTGTAGTTGAAGATACGACTCATCCATAGCAACTGTTATACTTCCCTAGGCCCAGCGTTCATGCAAACTGTAACAAAATTGTCTTTAGATATGAAAAAAAGTAAGTTTGAGTAACCTCTTGACCCCATCATTAAAATTTCTTTTAATTTTTTTGGCAGTGATTTTTTAAAATGTGGTATCATCATCATCATCATCATCATCATCATCATCATCATCATCATCATCATCATTGCCTTTCCCACTCTGAATCAGGGTATAGGCCACGAACAAACGTTTTCCACCTTTCCCTATCCTGGACTAGCCTCTTGATATTATATTCCACATCTTCCCACTGTTCTGTACATAGAATTGCTTTGGCTTACCTAAAAATGTTCTTCCTCCTATGTGCCCCCCCTCCTCTTCCACACTCTTCCCCCCTCCTTCTCCACACTCCTCCTCCACAATTCCCTCGCCCCTCTTCCTCTTTCACACCACCCCTCCTCCTCCACACTCTCCCCCTCCTCGTCCTCCCCTCCCCCGTCCCCTTACCTCAGGGCTGCCATTACTCCCATCGCTGAGACACCAGAGACCCCCGTTGCCTCATGGCCGACCATCGCTGAGATCAAGCACACGGCTGGGATGTCAGTGGGTCGCCCCTGGACCAATGGCAGGCTGTTCCTGCCACTGCTGCAGAACGTATGTGAAGAGCTGTGTCAGACGTACGTGGAAGTGTTGCAAGACTCGGGCAAGGGCTCTATTCTGGATAAGATCTCGGAGCAACCAATCTTTTTCCTGACGGCTCAGCACGAGGACATTCCACTGATCACCGCTCGGGCCCGACTCGCTGCAGCAAAGTCAAGGTCGTCAGATTCTTCGTCGTCTCTGCACAAGTCTGTAGATTCTTCTGGAAAAAATGAGCCCATTGAGGCTGAGGGTGTGCGGTCGGATGGAATTGTCTCAGTGGCTGTGGAAACGCCTCAAAGTGAGTGAATGTATAGATTTTTATGGTTAAGAGTCCCCTCTGATTCTATTCGTTTGTCTTTACAATAGTGCTCTTTGACTGTTTGGTTCATTCTTGTATTCTTATTTACTATCTCTGTCCTCTGTACGGACAATCAGTGTTGCACACTATTATTCGCATACAACTATCATTCATATTTTCTTTTGACTAAATGTCTTTTTATGGTCAGGTTTTGTATCTCACTGACTGACAACTAGTGCCTCTTTATAGCATGACCATTTGTGCGGTGGGTTTTTTCCCATATATTCTACCTCAGTCCTCTGAAAGGACAAACTGCGTTGCAGTCTACTAAACGTAATAAAATGCAGTTCAGTTTTTCTTTTGTTACTTATTGCCAAGTACTCATTAGCATTTGGGTGAATTTAGGTCAAAGTGTCTTTCCTGCATTTTTTATTTCCTATCCAACTGAGCTGCAGACAGAATCCATGATCTTTGAGTTTTCAAATATAACATGTTGTAGAGGTTTGTGAGTAATCTGCAGCTTATGGTGACAACTGGAAAAAAGTACAGTTGAGCACAGCTAATACGAACTGGGAAAACTCGAAATCTCAGATAGCTCTTACTATTTGCCATTCCCCGACTGATATCTGTTTAATTTTTCACAATCAGTTAATCTGAAATATAATGGATGTGCGGAACAAATTGGTCAGTAACGTACGTGTATTAGTCCATGCCGGACTGTAGCTGTTATTCTGTCATTGTGTCTACTTGATTGGGCTATCTGTATAGGACAGTGGTTCTAGTACTTTAGTAGCTTTCACTATTTTTTTGTTTTCATGTCAATTGATATTGTTAGTTTGGGCATTTATATGACCCTTTCGTGTTGCAAGTGCTGTAAAACTCCTATTAAAACTTTTATAAAAATCTGTTAGCTCTGTCACTTTTGGCTTCCATGTTTGTTTTTCAGACCAGCTGGATTCTGATGCAGACTCTGACAGTGACTTAGAGAAAGTTCGAAGTGAAGATGGAGATACAGAGAAAGGAGAAGGAGAGGAAGAAGAACGAAAGAAGAGTAAGAGGGAGATACGCCAGGATTTGGAGAGTAAGGTGAGTGGAATGTCAATTCATCTGTCATCCAGTGAGTCCATCTATCTTTCCTTCTGTTCATTTAGTTGAATATTTATCCTTTTATCAGTCTATCTGTCAATCTATCTTTTTGTTCGTCCATTTATAGGTCTACTTTTCTATTGATTGAAGGATCCTTTCTACCATTCTACTGTGTACCTCCTTTCATTTATTCTTCATTTCATCCTCCATCCATCCATCCATCCATCCATCCATCCATCCATCCATCCATCCATCCATCCATCTGTCTGTCTGTCCGTCCTTCTGTCCCTCCCTCCCTCTCTCGATCCATCCATCCTTCCATCTGTCTTTCCCTCATCCATCCATCCGTCTATCCATCCATCCATCCATCCATCTGTCCATCCACCCATCCATCCCTCCATTTTCCAAATAACACAATGTACTCCTCCCCCCCTCATCCTCCTGTTCCCAGGTGTACACAGTAGCCACTGACCAGGTGATCGAGAACCTGATGTCTCAGTACAAAAGACACAAGCACCAGAGGTCTATGCCTAACTTTGTCCGCCCACCGAAGTTCCAACGGTCAAAGATGAAGGTCCCCCGTCGTGAGGCTGTTGATGAAGCCATTGATAAACAGCACAAGTCCTCTATAATGAAGGTGGGTATGTGTGCTTTGCCACGGAAGAGGAGGAGAAATGCACTCATATACGAATGCTGGCACTCTCACGCACTCGGACACATAGGCACAGTTTTTTGTTCTTTCTCCTGCTCTTCTGTTTGTCCGTCTCTTTTTCAATGCTGAACTCTCTCTCTCTCTCTCTCTCTCTCTCTCTCTCTCTCTCTCTCTCTCTCTCTCTCTCTCTCTCTCTCTCTCTCTCTCTCTCTCTCTCCCTCCCTCCCTCCCTCCCTCCCTCCCTCCCTCCCTCCTTCTCTCTCTCTCTCTCTCTCTGTGTCTCTCTCTCTCCCTCTCTCTCTCACTCTCACTCTCTCTCTCTCTCTCTCTCTGTCTCTCTCTCTCTCTCTCTCTGTCTCTCTCATCTCTCTCTTCTCTCTCTTTTCTCTTTTCTCTCTGTCTCACTCATTTTTGTTTTCTCATTTCTCAGTCCATCTCTCTCTCTGTCGATCTGCTCCTGGTCCCCTAACCCCCTTCACATTCTCTCGCTTCTTTCTTCCTTTCCTCAGGACAGTGAAGCTCACCTTCAAGCCTGGGCCGACACCCTGACTGCCATCCTTCAAATGACTTTGAGCCTTCCGGACTCCAGTTTCTCTGCCCTTCTCCCCGTGACCTTCACCTTTGTGAGCCAACTCATCTTGTACGCCACAGACTCTGCGCTGCGAGATCAGCTGGCTCAGTGCTTTAACAGGTTGGGGCGGATGTACGACTTTGCCCCTCCGGCCAACGCCAGTCTCCCTCGTACCAGAGACAACAGCTCCAGTAAACACAGTCTACCTTCTTAAGTAATTTTGTGATTTCACAAGTGAAAAGACACGACATCGAGTCCATAATTAAAGGTGCTTGTGGCTCTGAGACTTTCGTGGGGCGTGAATGTTTATTGAAACCATCCGAAGCTCAGAAATATTTTGACGGCTTTGGTCTAGGCACCCATATTTAATGCTCTGAGAAAAATGAACCTTTTCAGTTACAAGTTAAATCCATCTGGGCTATTTTTATCTCAAAGGGTCATAGTTCCACACTGATTCAAATATTTACAATTTAAAATAGCGGTACAGGGAAAGAACCACAGAAGTCCATGAGACTCCAGGGACGAAAGGCAATTGTCCACAATGATTTCTCAGTTACTACTGCAATCTTTCCATCCCAGTCTTCAAGTCTTTATCTTTTCTCAGTCCAGCCTCTAATAACAGAGAGACAGTGTTAAGTCAGTGTAACTTCCTTTGGAAGAAGAGAAAAAAAAGTAGTTGAACTTTGATTCAATATTTTTTTTTTACCTGTAAAAACATGATTTTGTGAGAGGTTCCTTGAAATAATCAGTGTATTTATTACTGGAATACAGTGGTGATAATTTCCGAGAGTTAGTGATGTTGAGTGCCTGCAAGTGCTGACATTTTCTGTATGGTAATGGTGATTTTTGCCTCAGGAGAATGAATCTCAGGAGGGATATTTGGATCAACAGTCCTGGTTACTGTTTAATCATGTTTTCATAGGATCCTGTCTACGGATTAATGAATGAATTAGTGCTGAAAGGGAGAGAGGGAGGATTTTTGACTACCGGTACTACATTTTTAAATCAATATGAATATTATTGAGATAAAGGGTTCTTTGGAAGCATCTGACACATTTGTCTCAGTACCTGGTTTGTTCCTGGTTTGTGCTGGCATGATGATTATTGGGTATTTTTGTGTTGAAACCTCTGAATCCAAGTAAGGTGGGATCGAGGAGGACTTTGTCATTTCATATGAAGACTTGAGACTGACACCTTCTGTATGTTAATAACGAGTGAGACATTTTGTGGATGAAGTTTAGAAAGAAGCAATCAGCCTTGTTGAGCTGACTGTGCAAAATTCTTTTTATATCCCATCTAGTAGTGAAGAGACAGCTGTTGGAATAAGGAAAAATTAAGAGTGTAGTCTGGAAGCCCAGAGACACTCTCCAAGAAAGAGAAATCATTTGTATAGCCGACTTCCCATCTCATGTGGTTTAAAAGGTCGGTCATGCAGAAGGAGAGAGAGTTTTTTCTGTAAAGTGCTGTCTTCCAACATTCTAAAGAAGAAATTTTTTTTGAACGAAAGAAAGCGAGGACTTGAAGGCTGAAAGTCTCTGAATGTCACCGAACTGAGTTTTGCTAACACTATCAACAACCCAACAAGCTGCTTTGACTCCCATTTAATCTGAGACATCGGGGATAACAATAAAGTTTTCTGTCGGCTTCCTTGTTTCCATAATGAGTTCTCTGAAGAAATTATGGAATAGATATCTACTGCTAAGTGTAAGACTCAGTCATATGTCACTTTTCAAATTGGCCTCTGGGGGGAGTCTTACACTAAGTAGTCAATATGTCTGAGGTAGCTGCACAAGGGGTAGTTTTGAAATTAGTGTCTCCTTTCCTTATGTGCAATAACCTCAGCTAGCACACTGCAATGGGATGCGCTCTCTTGATAGACATTTTGTTAGAAGATTTCCCTTGGGTATAGGACTGTGTGACTAAAGGAAACTGGATGGGAACAGCACTAAATCGTTGAAAGTGTAGAATTAAATGGTTGACAGACATGGATTGGCTGTAGTTGATTTTGTGGAGAATGCAATGTACACACTTGCGACATGCAGAATAACTCTTACGCATTTTGCAACTTTTACTGTATTCTATGTTTATGTATTTCAACTAAGTGCAATATTTTTAATAGATCTGTATACAACATTGCAATTGGTCTGATTGTTTTGAAAATAATTTTATTTTAATAACAGATTTTTCTTGTAAATCTACAAGTTTGCAACTGAGTGCAGTCTACTTAAAACAATATTGCACCGTTCCCTCTATCTCTTGCAGTAATTTTGAGATATGTTCTGAGGGTTTTCTTGTTGTTGTTGCTGTTGATTTTCATCCACATGATGTTTCAGATCTGTTCCGCTGTGTTCGTTGCGTTTTTCGCAGAAAAAGTTGTGACAAATCCAATTTACCCTAATGTTGTTGACGATTTGAAGGCTTCTGAATTTTGAGAAGATTGTCCTCAGTATTGCATGATGATTGATACTGTAGTTGGTGGTGGTAACTAGTCATTGGAGTTTTAGTTCAAATGGCTACTTTGTGATGCTTAACTGTAAAGCTTTGATCAAATGACTGGTCAGCTGTGGTCAGTAGGTTGTAGAAGTAGGTAATAGAAAGGAGGCAGAATGTTTATGTTGTGGGATTTATTTTTTGTGTTCGAACCCATCAGGTTCAATAATGAAATTTTGAATGTACTGAAATGTTGTAACATTGGTGCTGTAGAATGTTTACTTGTCTTCTGTTTTGTTGTTTACGCACATGTTCGTGTTCAGTGGACACTGATAGTTGTAATTACATTCTAGGAGATGAAACTCTTTTATCTTGTTTATGCAAATGCCTTTGCTATGTGGGCGTTGATCTTGTTAACTTCACTCAAGAAGATGTTGTAACTCTTTTGTGTTGACTTGTGGAAGAATACTGCATAAAATTGTTCTGTCTGTTTTCCTGATAGGTTCTTGCATTGGATGCCTTGCTAGTGAATTATTTTACTTTGTGGGATTAAGTGCTTTTGTGTTTGAAATCTCGTCATTCTGTGACTTGCGTCTATTCTACTGCATGCACGAATTCTTCCCACCGATGGATATCTCTGCATGCGTGTCATATCAGCACAAGATACGTGTATGCTTGTCTTTACCTGTGATTGTGAATCCTCCTTTATTCTTGGTAGACAAACATGTAAATCTGCATTGAATTTATTTTCTCGATTCATTATGATTGCACATTTCATTCAAAATGCAGTCTATTTCCCTTGTATTTCCTCATTGCTATTGTTATTATATTATGCAGTCAAACCCCTTTATACTGTCAACCATGGGTTGAGCATGAAGTTGGCGGTTTAGCGAGACTGATGTATAACAGGGTTTTAATTTTAACTCTTTGTCTCCAAGGGTAGGTAAACTCAATGTGCTGGGGCCCTGTTTTGGTATGAAATGCAAAAGTGGCATATACGTCACTAAATTGGTCATTGAATCAGAGCAAGTAAACCTAATTTGATAGGATAGTTTTTCATCAAATGAATGAACTCCCAGTAAACGAGACCTGTTTTTGGCAATTGCTGAATAGTTTAAGTAATTTGGCTTCAAAGTCGTCGTAAAGGAATGTGCCTGAATCGCTGCCAGCGGCTCACCGGCACAGCGGTTCCAACCGCGAGCCGCTCTGGAGGTAAAGAGCTAATGCAGTTCTTAGTTAAATTGCAACAATTGCCCAAAGCCAAGGGAAAATGATTCCTCCATGATTTGATGAAGGACAACATTATATTCCGTTATTTTTTCCTTTGTCCAAGACTTGATGACATGGCCTCTGCATGTGATGATCGCAGTCTTGCTGAGTCGTTTGTAAGAGAAAGGGAGATTATCACTGCATAGCTGCTGGGTGGATGCCATGCGTAAGACATAATATTTTTTATGTTTTAAAAAAAAAATAAAGGCGTTCCTTTTCAAGCATTGGTATAACCTGGCGGTAAGTGAGGCTGACAGTATAATGTATAAAGGGGCGGTATAACAGGGCTTGACTGTATATAATGTGCCAGTAAGTTATTACATTGTGGTATTTTTTATTTATTGTTTTTTCAGTTTGTGATATATAAAAATGTGATACAGAAAATTTTTTTTGTTTATAGTTGTTTTAATCTATTCTTTACTTTTTGTCATTTTAATTTTATCTTAGAAATATGCCATTGTCATGTGCAAAATATATACCTCATTGTATTTGTGTAAATTTCAGGTTATAAATTTTTGTTTTAGTTTTGAATTTGGAATTCAGATGTTATCCATTTGTTTCAGAAGTTGTGTTGACCATCTTTGTCGTAATCTCCCTCCTAAGAATGCTGCCCAAGAAGCTAAGGATGATTAGTAAAGTTATACAGAGTCTGTCAGGGAATTCATTTGTTGTCATGTCTAGTACTAGTAGGGATATGCTCTATATAAATACTATTTGTCATTGTAAGTAAAATAATTGTCCCCTTCTGTCATGTTCAGCTGCTTCCCCTGTTTGTACAACCCAGGCCATTTACACCCCCCCCCTCTCCTTTTCATCTCCACCCTCCAGTTCTGGTTCTTCCCTGTAAAACTAGCCATTTCATTAAAAAAAATTCTAAATGGAGGTGTTTTTACTCCCCATTTGACACAATTTATATAATTTAGGAGGCAGGCTTCCGCTGGTCTGGGCCAACCTGCACTGAGGGGGAAACAGCATTCCAGCAGAAAGACAATAAAATGTTCACCCCTCTCCGGAATTGAACTCGGGTCTCTTGCCTACAACAGAGAAACGCCTAACTGATACACCACAGACGCTGGTCTAGTCATCTCTGATTGGACAACAGGCTCTGACATCACTAGGACAGCCTGTCTGTTTCTCTCTCCAGAGCAGTATTGTTACTTAGAGGAATCACAGTGTTGTTTTGTACAATGTATTACGTCACAAAATGTGTGTTATTGTGGGGAAATCATGTGCTTGTCAGAAAATTGAAATTGAAGAAACTGACATTTGTCTGCCTGTTAGAACATTTTTATCAATTTTTTTTTACGGCACAAAGTTGATCAAAAGCATAAGACATAAATTTTCAGTTTCCGATAGACACTCATGCTTTGGAAGTCGCCACATTTTGGCAGCCATTTTTAGCCTGATTGTACCTCTGTCGATGTGCCAGTGGTACCGCTTGTGTTGAAGTAAAGATGTGGACAGTGTTTTGTTTTGAATGTTAGAAGGTTTGCTTATTTTCATTGACGTTTCTGTTTGAAACCTCATTACTTATCAGCAGTTTAGCACAGTTTAACATAACATAAAATGGTGTTTAAAATTACAAGATCTTGAATAGAGTTGCTTTTTGTTCTACCGCAGTCTATTGTTAACTCTTCGAGCCCTGGCTCTGTATGCCTATAGGTATTTTACACCTGACCTCTCAAGAGATGACTTCTAGATTTTATCGTTGCAAGCTGAGATGTGCAGTCAGAATATAGAAGAGTAATGAAGGTTTAAGGTAGTTGTAAAAACTGCTGATGAAAGTTTTTGTTTCCATTTCTTCTTTATGTTCTTCTTAGAAAGGGTTAGGTGTCTTTTGTTTTGAGAATGAGGACTTTGTTGATGAAAGATATTTGTGCTGAATAGATAAAAAGTTTTAAAATATTTAAAAGCTCTCTCATGGGTGAATCTGTAAAATATACTGGTGGGTTGGTGGAGTGATAATGAAGAGGTTGAGGTTGTTACTTGAACTTGTACTTATAAACACTGTTCTCATTACTTACCACCTGCAGCTTCTGTGCATAATGCTGCCTGTTAAAATTCTGCGAGATCTTTTTATATTCTTCATGTTATCAGTCTCTTATTTATTCCCAAATGGTGTGGGCATGTAGTGAATGTTTTTGATGTGGGGGATATCATGTGTTTTATTGTTTGATCAATGTGAAGGAGGGTTGGAGTAGTTTGTGTCCTTTGAGAAAATTTTGAATACTTTTTTTTTAGCATCTTTACATTTGTGGTATACTTTCAGCTGTGTTCATCTGTTACATTCTTTGTCAAAATCAGCGTGTATTTTTTTGTCATTTGACAAAATGTATCTTTTCTTTAATGTACATTTAAATTATTTTTATATTGATTCATTTAGTGCAAAAATGAGGAGAGGGTGGTGGTTCATGAAGCCTGTTTTCTACTGCCAAAGTTACTTCAAATGTTTTCCTGAGGATTCCTGCAGAGGATTTATTTATGACTAATGATTAATTCGTGTATAGTGAATCTCTTGTGTTTTTAGGGTTTTCACACACTTGATCCTAAGACATTGAAATTTAAACTTTTAGTCTTGTAGTCTCTTCAGGTAAGGAGGAAATTCGCTTAAGGTCAAAAAACAGTAAAAAGTCCCAGATCCGGTCTGTCAAGACCAGATGTTCTGGCAGAATTGTAAATCCACATTATGTTCTCAACACTGTGGAAACTCTTTTCTGTCAAAAAAGAAAAACTATGAACAACTTGAAAACAGCATTTGGCTACCTGATCAGTATGGAACCCTTCACTATCATAACTGTGGAATTAAAAATGCCCAGCTAAGTCTGACAATCCAGCTGACGAGCTCAGAAGAAGTAATCTTATTTTGTTTTGAAAGTAGAAAACCTAAATAAATATAATCCACAACAGGTGAGTTTTTGAATCATCAGCTTCACAATAAAGGTAGATACTTCTTTGAACTCGTTTTCCCTTTTCTCGCAACAATTTGTTTGTATCTTTTACTCAGATTTGCTCTCATCTCTTGTTAGCGATCAATGAAATGTTTTGTGGCACTACAGTGGAAGCCAAAAGGCATCCGAACAGTATTAGATCCATCAGTCCAGGTCCTTGGGTTATATCATGTGCCACATTCTTTTGTAAAGTTGATAAGTCAGAATATGATATGTCAGATCTGCATTTGTCTCGTTTTTGTTGGGAATTCAGTGGGTGGTTTGCTGTACTCTTGTGTGGTTTGCTCCTTCTTTCCTATCAAACGTCTATTGTCCTTATCTCTGCTCCTTGTTTTCTTGGTATGTTACTCTCTAGTAACACCTCTAATCTTCTGCGCTTATATTACCTATTTGTGTTGCAAGTACCATAAAATTCGTACTAAAATTGTGGAAAAAGAATTGCAAATCCAACCCCTCATATAAGACCTTACCCTTATGATATGATAATTATATTATGACATATTTTGTATCTTGAAAAGATCCTTTCAAAGTCAGAATTCTTAGTCGAGGATTTAGTCTTGACATCCAATGTGTAGTTTGTAATTGAATCACTAAACTGATTGGCAGATTCAAGTTTAACTAGTGTAAGGGAAGGAAATAACCTGCTATATGCATGGATTTCATGTAGTGGTAAGCATGTCATATGACTTCGGCTCATCCTACTCTCATTTACACGCACGATTTCTGAATGACAGAATATGTCTCACCAAATCCAAAGTTTTCAATGGTCATGTGCAATATGGGAGCATGCTTTTGGGTATTGTTGTTATATTGTTACTTTGATTTTCAATATTTGATGATCTTTGTGTGCAAATAATTCAACGGTGGCACTGTGCAATGAACAGACTTTACTGTTTTGAGAAGTGTCATTTGTGTTTGTATATCTTTCTTTGATGTGCATGGTTTAAATACATAATGTCTAATTTATTGTGCATGAAAGTATTTACAGAGTAAGAATGTTCATATCGTGTATCTAAACAAAACATCCTTTGTAATCTATTTAAAAAGAAAAGATTTTAAAATGCCCTTGATTGAGTTGTGTACAATATGAACTTCATGGAATAGCTGTACACTTGTCATCATTTAATTTTCCATACTTTATTACTCAATGACTGGTCTGGCTGTTATAAGCAAGACAATCACGGTACGCATTCATATTATTTATTATTCTTTTTATCCTTGCCATTGTTATCATTTTAATTTTCTTTGTGGATGCTGTAGACAGTCGTGTCAAACTGAAGGCAATTTATTTCTTTTCTAAAAATCCCCCACAAATACGGTTTCATGGCCTCTGTCAAAAAAAAAAAAAGAATACTTGTGGGGTCAAACCTGTGTTTCAGCCTTGACTTTTGGCGGATAGTAATATACGTGCCAAAAAATAATGGACAGCTGTGTCCAGTTAAAGGCACTTTATTTCACTCCTATAAATTACAACAACGAAAAAACCCAGCAAATTTGATCTTGTGGCCCCTGTACGATGGAGTACTTATACAGTTAGATGTTTCAGCAGAAGGTCTTCTCATAACATGTCAGAAGTTACTGAATAAATGCATTTAGCCATTTAGGGGGAAAAGACGCTTGCTGCAAAAGTTGTTCGCCTTATTAAGGTGAAAGAATTAAATAGACAAAGACTGCAGATGAAAAGACTTCATTAACAAAAGAGCGGTGTTTTAGTCTACTTCTTGTCAGTGTTGACTCGATGATGTCTACTATGATTAGGGCAAAGTAGAACAGTAGGCTGCACAGAAATAATAGAAAAATAAGAATGAAAAAGAACCTGAAAGATCAGAACAATGAGAAAGTAGTGGATCTCTCCAGAGGGTCATGGGTATAATAGCAAATATGGAAGACAGAGTAGAGCCAACATGTCTAGATTAGGTTCAAATTATGTGTCAACAGTGAATAATATGGTTCAGATCTAAGTTTATTCATTGCTTTGAAAAAGATGAGTGGCTCCAATTATTTTTTTTACTTACCATGTGAATCAAAGTCAAAGTAAGTAATAGTAATAATAATAATAGACTGCATTTATATAGTCATTTTTTTGTTTTGCAATGAGCAATACACTCTTTTGTGTCACTTCAAAATTCAGGATGACAAGTCCATTTGTGCCCCTCAAACAAGCCAGAAATAATATCTTTTTAAAAAAGGGCATTTTGACTCTGTGTAGAACTATGTGGTTCGGTTAAAAATTGTTCATTTAGTTCTAATAATATTTGATCAGTGTTTAATGGGACAACACGTCTATTTGAAATCCTTTGAAGTAACCTGGCAGGTATATTGCCCTGCACTGCCAACTCTTGCAGAGTCCCTCCACACTGTTATATGTTCTTTCCTGGTCCCAACCCCTCGTTGTGATGATGATAATGATGATGATGTATAACTAATAAATGTGTCAGTCTTGTCTTGTGGCCGTTTTATCTCTTGTTAATTTTGCCATTCTCCATTCATGATTTGTGGCACAATAAAGTGTAATTTGACCTAAATATGGTGCGATCATAATTGTTTTGTTTTTGCAAGAACTTTCTTTCTGGGTGGAAGGCTGGCTGGCGCTGCAGTGTGGTTTTGTTTCTAACAAGCATCTATTGTCCTTATCATGTTACTGTTACTCTCTAGTAAGACCTTTAATCTTCTTATCGGCACCTAGTCGACCTATTTGTGTTGCGAGTGCTGTAAAACCGTTTGAAGTGGGTGGTTGGAGGGTGTTCTTGTGTGGTTTGCTCCTACTTTCCTATTAAAAAATCTCTATCTCCCCTCCTATTTTTTTTGTTTGTTACTCTCTTGTAACACCTCTAATATTCGGCACTTATATGACCTTTTTGTGTTGCAAGTGCCGTAAAACTCTTACTAAAACTGAAAAAAACCTTTGATGACAGGCATCCTAGGTGCAGTCTTCTCGTCCTACATTTTTTCCCTGTTGCTATTGTCTAATTGTGTTCATGGAGAAAATAAGTGATGTCACACTGACTTGCCATACATCCAGATTTAACAAAATGGTTTGTGGAAGAGACAGCAGAGATGAGAAGATGACAGGCAGCATAACACCACAGTGGATAAATTCCTTGACATTGGAAATTTTGTGAAGTCAGATCCTGGACTAAAGGCATTTCTGAACCTTGATAGTGTTTATTAACTGGGTATGACCCATCACTGGGTTGTGCTAAGGGAAAAATGCACAGTGGGGTCTGCTTAAACCAAAATCTGAGGGACCGCTGGATTTTCTGCGTTTTAATTAAGTTTGCGGTTTAGAGGGGTTGCTCAAAATGAAGAGAGAATAAAATCCTTTCAGCTTAAACTACTATTTTCGGATTAACCGTTGTCAGTTTAAGCGGACTTCACTGTAAATCCACAGATATTGCTGTTGTAATAGTGAAAAATATTAACCTTAGCCTCCAAACAGGGTGAAGCAATAAATGGTGACCAGCAATTAGTCGCGCATTAGTGAGCAAGAACATGCGTTTGTGGGTATCTGAACCAACAAATATGAATACAAATATTATTTCTTTGTCTCCGCAAGGAAATGCTATCTTAATTTCTTTACCCTCTAAAAAACCAAGACCGTTGTCGAGTCCTGTGAGCTCTCAGTATTTTGCCAGAAGAAAGTCTACAAGTAAGTGGTAACGAACCAAATCTGAAGCTTTGACTCTCCATGTAATATGAGCCGAAACTTAGTTCACCACAAGAGAGCCCAGCTCATCTGATAAATTATGTCTTTTACATTACTAAAACTGTGACCCAGAAGCTCTTTTGGGCTAAGAATCTATTGATCTCATGAAGGACGACAAAATTTCCCAAAATGACATTGAACACTTGACCGTAACACGTTCCTTGCAAGGGAGGTCTCCATGGTTGTGCTAGACCAGTTTGTACTTGTGATAGATTGAACCTGGTCTTGAAAGACGCTAGTTACTGAACATACATCTCAAATAAAGTAGACATGGTTTTATTTGAAAATGAAGACAGAAGAATAAAGTATATGAGAATAAAGCATATGAACATGGGCTCAGAAAATAAAATAAGCACAGAACAGGTATGAGCATCGGAAAAAGGGTCTTCTGTTTCACAGGACAGATAATGATGACACCAATGCCACAGATTTATCCTGGCCTGGCATCATCAGCACCATTGCCTTTCTCACCCTGGGTCAGGGTATAGGCCACAAACAACCACTTTCCACCTTTCCCAATCCTGGGCTAGCCTTTTGATGTTATTCCATGTCTTCCAACTTTCTGTACATCAATTTCTGTGACTCTTCTCCAGGTTCTACGCCATCTTCCCATTGATATTTTACACTGTGAGTTACAATCCAACACTTTCCTTGTTATGCAGCTGCCTGACTGGCATGAAAAGCGTTAACTTAAAAGAATCCAGACTTTCTTCCACCACTTGTCCAAATGTACACACTTCAAGCAACTTCCTTGTAATGACAGAATAAAGAGCATTTTATTTGTTGTAAGTATGGACATGACACCACGAGGATATCCTCCTCAATTCATCAGCATTTACAGTTTATACATCATAAAGCTTCAGGCATGCATAATAAAAAGCAACATCAAAACGGGACTAGTCGGGTCAACAGTCACAAGTGCGGAACACAAACAAGGTAGTCGGTGCAATCAATACTCATGGCTCAGCAGTAAATGGCAGATCCACTACAGAGGAATGATGAAGAAATGACATATGAAACGTGATGTGCAGCCAATGATGATTATAGCAACAAAAACTGAAAAAAAAACCCATACGTACATATACTTGCTTTTACGCCCCCTTCACCTCTTTTTTCAAACCAGTTATTTCTGAGACAAGACTAGCCATCTTCATCTTTCACTGATGGGACAATGTTAGAAAATAAACTGATTATACAAATGAAAATGTTGACAAGTTAGAGTATCACACATCTCTCATCCCATTTTCCAACCAGGTATTTCAGGTTTCACACAATTTTAAATGTAAAAAAACCCAAAACAACTGTACACTTCCTTTGAATATACTGGTTCATAGCCCACCCTAAGACTCTTACTCTTACCTATAATGAAAACCTGTTTAGTGCTGTAAATTCAGCACAATCCGAGACTCATGCATTGGAAATATTTTTTTTAAATGGCATGATCATCAAAGCTAGGGGGGTATCTGGCCACTACCAAACAGGTAGGGGGCGGAAACTAACATAAAAATTGTGTAGTATTTGTCAACGTGCTTAAAATCAAAACTGTCTTTTTAACAAAGCAAGATAAAACCCACTAAAAATCAAGTAAATAAAGCATGCGCAAACACCAGAGCATTAATGACACAGAAGAGAAAACAGCCCCATGCAAGACTTTCAGCACTTTGGCCAACAAATTAGATTCCCCAAAAGTATTTACATTACACATCATTAACATTCAGCTTGTCATGAAGGATAGACCCCCAAAAAAATCAGAAAAGACAAAGACCAACACAGCCAAAAAGTGATTTAGAATGCTCCTGAAAACCAACTAGAAAGGAAAGAAAAGAAAAAAAATTTATGCCAGCGAACTCAATGGGCTTTTAAGAAAGATTAAGAGTCCTTGAATTTCATTAGAAAAGGGAACGTGGAATATTTCAAGCACGTACATTAAAACAGTTGCACTAAAAGAATGAAATCAGAGGTCTATAGAGCAAACGGTATGGAGGAGTGGAGGGAATTGAAGAAGCACTGCCCATCAGCTGTGGCTCCCAACCATGATGATGTAGGTGTTGTGTTTTTTTACTCCCCCATCCATACAATATTTAACATTTAGGAGGCAGGCTTCCGATCTTGCCTGTTACAACTGTCAGAGCCAACCTGGCTGAGGGAGATGCAATATCCCAGCAGAAAGACACAGAGTAACCTAATAAAATTTTTTCCCCATTCTGGAATCAAACTCAGGTCTCCAGCACGCGACAGTGATGCGCCTAAACACTGGTCATGATGTCAACAAGTAACATGTAACAAAAGCCATAGAGCGGAAAGAGTTTCTAGGTTGTGTGTCCGTCTCAGAGACATGGACTCCATTCTTCATTGATGTGATTACGTCAGCGGAAAACACAGAAGAACCCACCAGCTTGGGGTGGAGTAAGATATTGTCATTTGAGTACATGGTGAACTGCTTAGAGACAAAATGAGACAGCTGTTGTTGTTTTTTTGTCGATTTTACTCCTTCATTGCCACAATTCAAATATTTCAGGAGATGTGCTGCTCGGACCCTGCTTGTTGACCCTGCAGCTCCTTTACAAAATACCCCACTTAAAAAAGCAGCAGCTAGCTAGAGGGAGTTGCGACTATTCTTGTTATAAAAAAAGAGTAAAACTGTAGACTTACATTGTATGACACATGTACATGAGGCTAAAACTGAAGAAAAAAAGAATATCCACAAAGAGGACAGGGAACAGAATCAAGTACTTCTGGCACCCATCTGACTAAAAGGTACTCTGCATGCAAAAAACACATTAATCTCATTCCAGCAGTAGACAGGACACGGTCACACACACAAAAAAAATGCTTCACACTCACACAACGCGGGGTCCCACAACTGAAGGTTAGCTCAGAAGGAGAAGCATCCCTCTAGCTTGATGTACCTCTTCAACAACTGACAAACATCTTTTTAACAATTATAAACGTCAGTGCCAAAAATAATCGGATTCATATCTCTGTCTTCACTGAAAGCCATTCCTGCTTACATCCTCAAAAATTTCATGAATATAAACAGTTACAAGGAGCACAGGGTCTTGTAATCAAACATGTGTAGTACCAACAAAATTCAGCAACAATAAAAACAGACCCCCCTCAAAACCAGTTACATTAATCAATTCATAAAATTCACCCAAAAAATGTAGGTCTGACAGATTACAGTGTATTTGATTCTTGCGGGTGGCAATGCACCCTTTCAATACTGGTCAGCAGAAACAAGAGCGTCAGACACCTAAGTCTTTCACCAAGTTCAACAAAGACAGCAACAAACATCAGAATTGCACAGAAGTGATACATTGTCAATGTGCTACGTTAATAGCCGAAGCTATTCTTCATAGTTTTGAGGATAATTTTTAAAAAAACTTTCTTATTCCATGCTTCCCCCCCCCCCCCCCACAGGCTACATGATTTCTTTTTGGTAACCAAGAATGTCATCAGAGTATTTACATTACTTTTATGATGAGGCAGTGGATCATTGTTAGGAATGACATAGTGGATTAATTTGCTTTTCAATTTTTAATCTTGACCAAGCACATTACCATAGCACGTTGACAATGTGGCATTATTGACACCTGTGGCAAAAATCACCCAACCAAATTCTCCCTTTTGATATTCTTTCCCCCAGTAAAACAACCCAGACCACAGATCATTCACACATGTCTGGAGACACTGCAAGCCACCCAATGATTCAATCTACAACAGGACTCAAAGTATTTCTACTTCAATCCTTCATAAGACTGCATTCATCAAGCACACCATTTAGTCCATCATTAAAAAATTATTGAAGAAAGCTGGCTTCCCCAGGGAAAAGATGAAGTCATTGAACTCTCCCTGAAAACAAATACTGAACACCAGGTTTTTTCAAGCGCTTTTCTTTCCATTTTGATCATTTAATTTATTGTGAACATTTTGAATTGCATTTCCAGTTGCCTAGTGTCATATGTTCCAATGCAGTAGTATTCCTTTTAAACAGTTAGTGAATGATTTGAATTCATGAATTTTTTGAAAAATCATGAATTTAAGTCACATGCAAAAAAAATAACAACCTGGTATAGAGTATTTCAAAACTTTCAACAAACTACTATGGGAATAAAGTCAAAAGAGGGTGAATGGCCACAAGTTACTGGAATAATAATCTATCTACTATAGAGACAACAAAAATATATTTGGACTTAGAATTTTATCACGGTGGTTCCGCATTCACCCCAAGTCACTTATCAATGTTTTAATAAAACAACTTAGGCACTAATAAATTTCTTTGTTTCCAAAAAGCACACAAAGGAAACCTAAGCACTGACCTAACTTTCCTGTTAAAGAACAAATACATAACTAGAAATAGCACAAAAGTTTTCTTCTCAGATTACAAAAAGAAAAAGAAAAAAAGGGAAAAAGAAACAACCCCCGCAAACAAAAAGCTTGAGAGATTATGGAATGAAAATGATGAACTGTCCATTGACAAAGGACAGCAATAGAATACAACTATAAATGCAATAAATTCAGCATGAATATACTTAGGGGCAAGCATCAAATGCTATGTACACATGAATCAGATCTTTCATCAGTCAACCTTGTTAAGAAGATCGGTGGATTATACAAATCTCAACTGCTTTCAAAAGCCATATATGAGATCAAAACAAACTATGCAATTTAGTTTCATGCAAACTCAGTAAACTAAGGACTTTGAAAGAGCTGATGACAACTACTTGGCAAAACAACAATCCCACTGTAGGCTGTTAAAGAAAAGCTAGAAAATGAACAGGCACAACAGACAGGAAAGCGAAAAAGAAAGTGTCCAGTGACTGTTCATCAACATGCGCAAGAAGATCTGTGTCAGCTCAGAGTTTATCCCACATTTAAAACCAGTTTTGCAAAAGACACCAACAAAAAAGCATTATCTGAAAGTTTGGCTGCAGATATCATTTGTCTGACATCCCAGTAGAAGCTATCAAGTCATTATCATATAAAATTTGTATTGTTTATTTTCAAAGAAATTTCTAATCACAAATAGTAGAGGCCTGCTTCAAACTCTTTGGTAAACATGTGGTCTTCAAACTAATATAGACAGTATAAAAATAATGCAAAAGGACTTGTGAAATAAATATCTCAAGACGAGGTTGTTAACAAGTTTGTTTTGATTCAAGTCAAGCATATCATACTATTTTGTTCTACTCGTGCCACAGCTCAAGTTTTTATCACATATATTTCTCTCTCTGTCCAGCTTATAACAACAGCGCTGTTCACAAACCTCAAACCTGGAAGACAAATGCTTCAGAAACAAATACAAGAGAGAGAATAAAATCAACAGAATACAAGAAAGCAAACGTTAAATAAAAAGAGGAGAGAGGCCCGGCAGCCACACAAGACTACCCAATCATACGACCAGAACTAAGACCAGAACAACCTTGCTCACAGGGCACTAAAATAACAACAGAGGTAAAACAAAAGAGGAACTGAAAACCTCCCACTCATCCACCATCCCACATGACCCACCACTGTACAGATTAAGACAATTCCCACGGAAACAGAAACATTTTTCCTCACCACCCATCAAACATCACAATGTTCCCAAATTGCTGAACTTCATGAGCACCCCCGGGAACTTGTCCTTGTACAACACCGGATCTGCTCTGAATTCTATTGCCTTCAGGGGCATGGAGCCGTACAGCTTCTCAAAACAGTTAATGCACTCGGATCGCTCCACCATGTGCGAGGTGTCCGCTGACAGCATCTCTTTCACGCATTCCGGGCATTTGAACTTTTTGCGAGGGACAACCTGGAAGGTGGAAGAAGAATTATTTTTTAAAGTTTAATGTAACAATTCAAAATGCGTCTTTTAAACATGCATTCCACAAGTAATGGAACACAGGAGCAGCACAAAATAAATTGTTCTATGTAAAGTGTTGTCTATGTCTGGTGTGTGTGTGTTTGTGTGTGTGTGTTTGTTTGAGTGTGTGTGTGTGTGTGTGTGTGGGTGGGTGTGTGTGTGCAGGTGTGTGTGTGTGTGTGCGTGTGTGTGTTTGTGTTTGTGTGTGTATAGGGGGGCAGGGAGGAGTAGACCACTTAAGCTGGCAAACAAACATATACTCACAGCAAACAATACTAAACATAAAATAAACGATGCCTACAAATACAACAAGTGTAATGTTTTTTTCAGAGCTAGGATAAAAGTCTTGTGCCCAACATACCACAGCAGCAATCAAATTCTCAGTGAGGAGTAGCAGAACAAAGAGTGGAACAAATCCTACAGCAGTGCACGACACACACAGCCCTGAGACATGACAGGTGGCTTACCCCTACCCCATCAACATTACAGAAGAAGCTGAATGGGCCAACAGAGGAACTAAAAAGAATGTACATAATAGATACCAGTCATCCAGTGTGATGCTATAAAGCAGATGAACAGTAATAAGAAAACAGCAATTAATTCAAAGCCTATCAACACATGCAACTGCTTAAGGGGGGCTCGAAATTTACGGGACAACATTTTCAACTAAAGACAAATTGAAATAACTTTTGTCACAGGCAGAAAGTATGAGACAAAAGATTCATGTTGAACTGTTGACACACTTGATTACGTAAGCCGTTGCCATGGAAAACAGCGGATATTTTTATTCTCTCTGCCACTTCTACAGTTTATAACTTTTATGAATTTTGTAACTTGCAAAATGTCACAAATAAATAGATGCTCGCAGCTGGCCACTTTGATTTTTGATGCTATACTTAGAAAGTATCCAAAATTGTTCTCAAAGTTGGGGAAATATGTAATTTCATCTTAAAAAAATATTTTTGGCATGAAAAAAATTTTGTAAAAAAAAAAATCTAAAATGTAAAAAACTTACCAGCCCACTACAAGAACAAATCATTTCTCTATCTACATGATAAATTTTAAGTCTGTGTGTTGGAAAATAAAAAAATTGTGGAGAAAATAAAACGGCATAAGCAAGTAAAAAGTGGTGAAAAAGTGTGTATTGAGAAACACAAGGTTAAACATCGCAAATGTTAGCACACAACATAGAACCCAATAAAAGCGAATTCTGTTAATTTTAGTCACTCAGCGACTAGTGTCAATATAATCTAGACTGAAGGAGGGATTGGAAAATACCAAAAGTAAAAAGTGTCAGAGTGAGTGAAAATCAGTCCCCGAGGCCCTAGAGCTCCCTTAAAAACTCTAATGAACAGCTGACAGTAAACATCGTACCACAGCCTTCTCCTCTTATCTAGAAATAGGACACACATAGAAATACACATCACGACAAAAATTATTCAAGGGTAAGCACACCATGTAAGAGTTGAAACTGAAGTGGAAAACCTTCACATCCTGACTTCCTTCAACATCATGACTCCTTTGAGACCTAGTATAAACCTATAAATTCTATTGGCACGGAAAAAAAATTGGTCCATCTTCAAACATACCATAGAGAGAGAGAGAGAGAGCAACCACACTAACATGGGAGAGACAGGACCACTACACATACTGACCTTGATCGGGGCTTTGCCCGTGATGTTTGTGACCAGAAAGTTCATAGCGATGTCCTCACAGTTGATGTGGTCGTCCACCCACTGCCTCAAGTTGCCTGGCATCCCGTATGTGTACATGAAGGAAAAGTACTGAAAAAGACATCAAAACACAGAGACAATTGCAGCATTTGTACCTGATCTCACAAATGTAGAACAACCTATGATAACAATGAGAAGATCTTAGTTTTAACGAGAGTTTTACTGCACTTGCAACACAACAAGGTCACGTTAGTGCTGAAGATTAGAGGAGTTACAAGAGAGTAACAAACACAAAAAAGGAGGAAAACTAAGGAGGATAAATGTTTGATAGAAAAGAAGCAAACCACACCTGAGCACCCGTCAACCACCCACTATGAGGAGATCAACACAGGGCTTTTACTACAAATTCACAACTCATGTCATAATCTCATAGATATGAAGACAATTCTTTGATAAAACAAACAAAAAAGTCCTAGTCAATTACCAAGAAACAATTTGTAGCTGGTTCAGCTGAGACAAACAAGTTAATGCCTCTCCTGAAGAAGAGACAAGCCTCAAATGCTGAGCTTAATATTTCTTCACTGTTTTTGAGGCTTCAAAGGCAACTATTTTATAATTACTGAAACGGTACAACCTCTTGGAGCTTCGGTAGTGCCTTTATAAGGATAGTAAAGTATAATAGTTTTTCCAAGGGAACAAAGTCCAAGGAACCTAACCCATAACTGTTGAAAAGTGGAATACTGAATCTAACCTCAAACATACTGATCCCCCACCCCCCACCCCCTCCCCCCCACCCGCTCAATCCCCACATTCCCAATTTTCCACACACAAAGACTCACTTTATGGTGGAAGGCGGCTCCAGTGAGCACCATGGAGATGGAGTTCATCCACTCAGACTCATAGCTGTAGCTCTGTGTCTCATTCTGCCACAAGTGGAGTCTTGATGGGTAACCCACCAGGCGGTCTGGGTTCTCCCGCCATACCTGCCACACAAAGACAACAAATGTTGTTAAGATTCGTGCAATGTTGGGGGAGAACAGGACGTGTCCTTAGTGTGCCACAAATAAAACAACCCAAAATAAACAGGATGTAAAGAAAACTTTTATAATCCTCCACTTGAAGAATAGAAACATGTTGTGCTGGATCACCCTCCAGTATAGATCAACAAACTATATCTTAACTTGTCTAGAAAAAAGAACAAAATGACTGCTCAGTGGAAGACTCCGTCATACGTCACTTCATTTTCAAAATGGCCTGTGCGGAGTCTAACACTAAGCAGCTGAAAAGGCTTCCTTATTGTCAATGATATAACATACCAAAATATACATTTCAAATTCAGTGTTGAATCCGAAATAGTGCAGAACTGAAGATCCCTTGCCATGACTGAAAAACTGTGATCACAGACTATTCAGACAGAGCTAACAACTTGTTCTTCAAATACGGTTGAAAGAAGAGAGCTAAACTGACAAAATGCTTATCCTCTTAATGGCAAGTCAATAGCAGATAATTTCTCAAGAAAGACAAATAGATGAGGCTGTCAAACAATTCACCCACCTCATAGCCAAACTCCATTTCATCGGCTGTAAGCATAATAATATCATCATCCAGAGCTAGAATGCACTCTGTCTCAATTTCATCATATGGGAAAAACCTGTAGAGAGAGAAAGAGAAAAACAATAAAATTTTATCTTCAAAGATTGTCTGCCAAGTATCAGAATTGCAGAAGGAAAAGGGTGAAAATGTATAATATTCTTAAGAAGTTCAGTGGGAGCCAACAAGGCTCACGAGAGATCCTAATGTGTTTAGCAAAAACAAATTCATTACAGATTACTTCCTGAACAGGCTTTTGTACACAATTTATTTACAGCAAATGGAGACGTTGGGAGAGAAAGAGAGAGAAAAAAGGAAGAGGAAAAGAAAAGAAGAGAACATTTGCATTTTGTTCCTGTCACAAGATACATAAATAAGTGCAAATTTTTGTTGTTGCTCCCTCCACACAATCAGATCGAACAAATGTTCTGCATTTTTTATTTGCTTGTTTGTTCACGTAAAGAGAAGCACATTGACTCAATAATGGTCAACAGAGGGAAGTAAAAAAGTAGGACCTACCAGTGGCACCCTCCAACCACCCACCAAGCATTTTTGAGGGGACAGCAAAGATTGTAAGAGTGTGAAGTGTGCATTCAATAGTGCTTGAGAGGGAGAGAGGGAGGGAGGGGCGGGGGGGGGGGGGGGGGAGAGAGAGAGAGAGAGAGAGAGAGAGAGAGAGAGAGAGAGAGAGAGAGAGAGAGAGAGAGAGAGAGAGAGAGAGTAGTGCGAGAGAGAAGCGGGGAGGACGAAAGAGAGAGAGAGAGAGAAAGGGAAACCAGTTGACAGGATACAGAGAAATAAAGGTGGACAGACAGACAGACAGACAGACAGACAGACAGACAGACAGACAGACAGACAGACAGACAGACACAACAGACAGATATATGAACATGTTAAAATGAGCTTACCTGTTACTCAAACGGTTGAACTTGGTCTGAATCACTTTGATTGGCTTCCCAATATTGGGCCACTTGGACACTGCAAAAATGTAAGTAGAAAGAAAAGATCACTTTAATTTATCTCAGCAGAAATCACAGATTATAAAAATACAAATCACACAAAACAACACAATCAAAGTATACAACAAACAATTCAAATAAATGTAAAAGAAAACACTTCATCCATACACACATTACAGTATAAAGTGCGGCTTACTGGCAGGTGGCTGTATTTCCTGGTTGTTCCACACGACAATGACCTTGGCCAGGCTGGGTACTTTGCCGACCTGTCGGACCACCTGGAAGAGCGAGTCCACTCTGTCATAGGTCAGGATGACTGCAGTGAAGCCCAGCGACTTTGGCGCCCTCAATGGCAGGAACAGTGGGTTTTTTATTGCTTTCTGATCAAAATACAAGACAAAATATTTGTTTGTCAGGACATTTGAGATTTGAGCAAAGAGAAGCACTTCAACACAATAACGGTCATATAGTTTGTTTGTTTGTTTGTTTGTTTGTTTGTTTGTTTGTTTGTTTGGGTACATAAAAACATATTGACACAATGATGATCATTTAGTGCTGGGAAAAAGCAAGACAGACAGACAGAAACAACAACGGGATAGTAAAGAAGTAGAAACTACCAGTGGCATCATCTAACCACCAAAATGATCACAAAGCGCAAGGAAGAAGTAACACAGATAGACAGAAGTAACAGAAGAAAAGATAAGAAGTAGGACCTATTTGTGGAACCCCCCAACCACCCAGATCAGGACATCCAAAGCTCGAACTTACAAAAATTCTTCATACACTCCTTGAAAATTAATATAAGCATAACATTTTGCCAGTGACAAATAATGAACAGCATTGAGACCTTGTTGGGCAGCTCATTCCACTGGTCGTAGGTGTGAGCATCAAAGGGAAACACCCTGTCGTTGAGTATCTGCAACATGGTGAGTGTAATGTCTGACAGTGAGCTGAAGTAGCGCTGCCAGAAGTACTGGAGCTGCCGCCGCATACTGATGATGCGATCCCGGCTGAAGTTCTTCAGCACATCCAAAACCTCAGGAAGCTGCTCTTCGTTGATAGTGACTGCAGCTCTGTAGGGTTAGAAAGAAGTTTATTGTCAGGCTGTGGCTGAAGGCGATTTCACACGACAATCAACACGTTTCACTTGGAACAGACTACAATGAAATACCAACACCAAAAAGAAGTAGAAGGAGCAGACTGTACAAGAGTGTCCACCAACCACCTGCTCAAAAACAGAGATTAAACAGATCTTCTGTGGCTCTGTTGTGCTTTAACAAAGCCAGTCACTTTCCAGATGTCGCAGAAAACTTTATCTCACTTGCATGGTTGTCTACAAGAGTTAATCTTTTCTGTGTTAAGATGCAGTTGCATGCAAATTTAATTTCGTTATACTTTTTTAGTTCATTTGCGGTAAAAGTAATCAAAGGTGAATTACTTCAAGAAAAATGTCTCAGTCAACATAAATAGCCTTTGCACTTTGTCCAGTATCAGCTATAATCAGCATCAGCTATCAGCTAGTTGGCATAACAAAAAGCTTTTTTTTTTTTAAAAACCCTCCAAAAAAAAAGAAAAAAATGTAATTGTTTAAAATTTTAAATCATCAAATAGAAATATTTTAAAAACCCCAAAATACCCCAGCTAAACCCATACAAAACAACAACAAACCTTGTCCAGTCCAGCACTTCATGAAAGGGTAGGAGGAAGCCATCAGCGACGACCACAGGGATGCATTTAGCTTTGAGCGCATCCAAAAAAGAAGGTTGCCCTAAACGGTTGCCACGCAACACAAGGCAAAATGTGGAATTCTGTGAAATAAACAGTTATCTACTTGGTAACAGCATTCTGAGAGTTAACGTGAAGCATTCCTGTTTTGTGTGAAGGAATAAAGAATATGTGAGGTTTGCTGACAAAATGAGTTACTTCTCCAAATTTTGCCTTATTGATACATCAATTTTATAGGTGGAGTTCGTACAATTAATAAGTGCGAAATAATAAAAGACATGAGAGACTTGAAGAAAATGGCATCAATTGAAAATCTTTAAATCTGACTCCAGTGTCAATTTTCAATCAATATCTCCATTTTTGGATTGCGAGAAGTAACTCATTTTGTCAGCACGTCTCACATAAGTTTGCAATGAGATGGTCAGACAACAATTAAAACAGTGATTTTAATTTCAGTCAGTTGGGCTCTCAGACATTCTCCAATATAAGAAAACAAGAGAAGCCATAAATTTCTTTGATTGAGCCAAGAATCTCAAGGAAAAAGAACTAAAAATGTCTAACTTTTGCGAGACATAGAACAAATTTCTTCTAGAAACCAGATAGCCTATATGTTCTGTGAAAAATGGATCAGGTCTCAGGGCACTATAAAAGTGCTCACACTGTTAACTTCCTCTCTATTGTGCAGTGTGACGGGAATGGGGGTCGGTGGGTGGGGACACTTTTATTTTTTTTATCACATAGTGGTACCAGAATGTCTGCAAAAACTTTTTATAAGACGGGAAATGGGTCGAAGGGTATACACTCAAAAGCTACTGGATTAACAAAAACAACATTCCACAGGATGAGTTCAATTGGCTTTTAAAAGCAAGATTTTTAGAGACGCCATTTGCTTGAATTAACAATAAAATAAAAAGCATAAATTTCTTTTACAAACACAATCAATCGATCAACCCCCCCCCCTCCCCAACCAAAAGAAAAAATCCCCTTGCCTTTCATACAGCTCTGTTACTTCTGTCTAACGTCCTTCTTTTCCCGAGTACTAAATGATAACTATTACTAGATAGATGAACTTCATTGAAATTCAAACACAAAAAACCCCCCACCTGCCTAAACAAAAATACATTAGATATTATGCTCCAGTAAAGCTGCATTCTGTGCCTGTAATAAGTTAGTCTCAATACTCACCTGCAGTACAGCAGGATATGAGTATTCTTTGCCAAGATAGTCACACCTCTCTGAGTAGTTGAATCCGTGACCTTCACATCTGTCCAGCAACACAACATCACTGTCTGAGTCGGACAATGCTTTCAGTTTGCTTTTATACTCTGAGTTCAAACCAAACTGTGTCGATAGCAGGAACCACTTCCTGTTCTCTCTGAATCAAACAACAAAAAATGCAAGTTACTGATCTAAACCGATAGTATGTTTAAATTGGCAGGCTGACTTTTGACAAGAAGCAGAAATTGCAAGAGCAGATTTGCCAGTCACACACCTCCCACATAGGAGTCTTTTTTCAGCAAAGTTGTATTACAATAAGCAGCCATTAATTGCATGCCACTTAGGTGGCAAAGAAGAACCTGAAAAGGGTGACCCTCAGGGCAAAGAACCATTTAATATCTGGTCTCTTCACACATGGAGGGTGGGAAAGAAGTATACAGTCCCACCCAGTACAGCATAGGGAGAGCTAAAACTGGTGATAAAAACTGAAAGAAAAATGACTATATACTGAGAATTAATATGACAAAATCCTTTCTCTGTCTCTTTCAGGTGTAGCAATACTACGTTATTTTCACTTACTAAAATTCTCATTGTCGGTACTTTTGTCGTATATGAATAAGAGCTTTAACAAGGGACAAAAAAAAAAAGAAGAAAGATACAGAGCCTAAATAAATTAAAATGCCAGCTACTTCGACCTCATTGTCGCATTTCAACGAAGCTGCATTTCAAAAAGCATTCAAGGGACCCTATCATGTTACATTCCAAAAGATCCACAACACTGTAAAATACACAGCACATGAACACTCATTGCCATAGAATAACTACCATGCAACAAGTACATTAAAGAAATGAAGCGCTGTGGGAAAGGACAGGACAAAAGGATATAGAAGTAGAAATAGAACTAAGAAAGTGGCAATGGATGGGACACACCTTAAGAAAGCCAAGCGGAAACATCCCAAGACAGTCACTGAAGTGGAACCCACAAGAAGCACGAGGCAGGGGTAGGCCACGGGACACAAGGAGGAGATGCATGGAAAGGGACATGAGAGAAATGAAGCTCACTTGGAACGAGCTTGGAAGGATGGCCCAGGAGAGAGAAAAATGGAAGGAGCTTGTATGTGGCCTATACCCTGCCAGGGGTAAAAGTCATTGATGATGACGAACAAGTACATTAGAAAGAACTATGTTATACCAAGTCGCCAATGAACAGATAGAGTATGCACAAGTATAGGATGAGAGAAGCACAAAGACTCACGTGTATGACACAAATGACAGCTCCACATCTTCTAATAGTGGATTGTACAAAGGAATTGTGACATCAAACGTCCTTCGGTATGTCCATGAGGAGAACCCTCCTCCAGCTACCATGGCTTTGCCTGAGTTCACCCCAAGGAATGTCTTGTAATCCGGAGCTCGGCCTGGTAGCATGTTGATAAGCAGATGGTTTTTACCCTCATTCCACCTGCACCAAAAAAAAACAACTAAAATAAAGTTTACTGAGTAGCATGCTACAATCAGAGAACAAATTGTCACTTTGAAAGCAGTATCTGACATTAACAAATTCACTGTTGTTTATTAAATATTTTAAATCTAGGTCGTTAAAACACACACTGTGTTACCTAGACAACAGAGATGCACGAGCATCATGAGTTCCATTAGTATGCCACTAACTATTTACTATTTGATGAACAATTTAATGCAGACAAAGTGAAAGTCGTAGTGTACAATGATTGTGCGAGCATTTTGTTTCGCAGAAAAATATAAATGTGCTCCACAGGTTTTCACTAAGAAAGAAATGAGCACGGACTTTTATTTTACAGAAAGGAAGCAATCAGAATGTCATGAAAAGTCAGTAACCTCATACCACACAGCTTACCAAAATTAATATTGAAATTCAGTACTGAAGCCTCTGGATGAGCAGAATTTCTGCATATACGGGTTGACCAGCTGCACTATTTACTGTCCTATATCACAAAAGGTGTGCCCATCCAAATATGAAGAGGATTTTCATTTCACAAAAATACATACCCATATGTAATGCAAAGGAGTGGGTGATAGGCGGGCGTCACAGCAGTTTATATTGACTTATCTATTTTTTTCTATCTTTTCTCATCAACTGACTGAATGACAGGCTTTATTGAAAGAGCTTTTCTCCAGCTCAACAAATAAAAAAGCAGTATGAAAAGGCATCTGAGGATGCTCTTTATCCTAAAAGACCCCTCGCCATCTTAAAATAATCCAAAGAGCCTAGACAGAGGATTTAGAAAGTAAAGTTTGCGCTACAGATAGTCAACAATTATATACTCAAATTCAAACAACATGGGGAAAATTGTAAAAACTTACCACTTCAAAGATGCCAGTATCTGACTGACCTGGGTTTGATTCAACAGGTTTTCATTCAAAAGGTCAATAGAAGGGATAAACAAGCACGCAGTCTCTGGATCGTGGGAGTGGTACGGGCTCTCTGCAATCACCTGCAGCATTTCCTCAAACTCACGAGACATGGGCGGAGTGATGTCATTTCCGTTCTCATCATAATACTGTTGGATAGGGTAGATGTACACGCTTATTGTGGTACTGTCATCATAACCACAGTGATAGACTTCTAAACACGTGAAGTTGTGATAAGTGCAGTTTGTATCTCGTGGCTCAGCGTGAGGTGAGGAGGACATAAGCACCACCTTCTCATCACTTTGTAACTCTGAAGCCAGGGTCCTAGACAATTTGGAGTCTTGAAATGGAGCCAGCCACCAGAAACCAAGCACAACAAAGGCAAAGCCTATTAAGAAAATTCCAGAGTAGAAAGAGGGGCACTTGCGGCGAGCCATTACGACAATTTCCAAATGGCCCTCGGCCACTAGGAGGTTGCTACCGCTGGAGAGTAACGCTTTCATTCATGCGACCATCACTTCAGCTCTGAAAAAAAAAAGGAATGTATATTAAGTTATGACATGGTTATTGAGTAAGTAGCTTGAGGGTTTTCTTTCTTTCATTTAATATATTTTAAAAGTTAGCAAAAATAACAACAGTCGAACCTGTGTAAGAAAGAATTTTCCATCTTAGACAGGGGAATTTAGTGGGGGGGGGGGGGTTCAAAGGTCACTTGTCTGGTCAGCAAGCAGTCACAGGGGGTCAAAACTTCACACCTCTCAGCTATCCTCTCTGATAATGACATGTGAAGGGGTACAAGTACAGAAAATAATGGCTTGCTAGAATAACCTCCTAACTAATGCGCAAGGTAATTTCTCCTTTGTACACTGACACTTTTAAGTTTTCAAAAACTTCCTGAAAACTCTGCTCCTTAACCTATTGGCACAAAAATGAAATACAAACTAAATAGAAATGAAAGATCCTTAAAAGCAATAATTAAGTCTGCAATAACACGCAGCTTGAGCATTTAGAATTTGCTGTGGTTTGGTTAATTTTTGTTACAACTCACTGTAAACAACCAGCAGAACTCGACCGGCGCACCACTACTAAAACTAAGAGTTGAAACATATTTAGTCGTAGTGCATTTCAAATTTCAAAAAGCAACTACTTACTTTACTAAGTTAGTGAGTGTTAGTAGCCTAAATTTTAAAATGCAAGTGGCTATTTTCCGGCGTCGCGCCAGTCAATAGACTGATGGCTATTCTCCGGCATCACTTCTCCGCAGCTTTCCATCTCCCCTGTCGGCACGTTACAGTCTTTTATTGTTGCAACTGAGTTCAGTGCCAGATGCGCTTTCTTTTGTACATCCGGCTGTGACTGAGGGTTGTTGGAGCTTCTGGTGCTGTCACTTCTGATACAGAAATTCCTCCTTCTACCATCACTGGAGCTTTCATTGAGTGTTTGTGAAAGGTATTTGTCGATAGGGGAGATAGAAAGCAACATGTGCAACTATACATGACGCCGGAGAATAGCCATCGATCTATTGACTGGTGTGGCGCCGGAGAATAGCCACTTGCTTTTAAAATACCATTATGTAAAAATAGAAGATTTTTAAAAGATTCATTTAGTTTGGCTTCTTCTGGAAGGTTTGCGTAACTTGTAATGTGGTACAAATGAAGAAATTAAGTTTGTTGTGTTTCGAACAGAGCATTCATTATTACAGTTACAAGCATGACCCTCACATTTACACACAATCACAAAGTCACAAAGTCAAAGTAAGCAAACAACCAAAGAATTCAAAGAAAATGTGGTACTAGGTACTATCTCGGAGGAAAAAAGTGACTTCAAACCAAGCAAGTAAACTAGCTCCTTGTTTGTTGACCGAAGCTTCTCGCCCCCCCCCCCTCTAAAATATGAGCCTAGCCCGAAAAGGCCGTGCTAGCCCCATAAAGTGACAACAAATAGCTCTCTATGTAAGATTGAACTTTGGTGGACCCACCGAATGAAGCCGGAACTACTTTTGAGCCTCGCAGTGCAATGAATGCCATACAACTGTCCGTTCTTATTTAATCATTTTGCATTTTATGGGTGTTTTTTAAGAATTATAATTGTTGCCAGAGACTGGGACACCCCCCCCCCCCCCCCCTCCCCTGAACTTCAGGACTGAAACCCCCAACTGTTGGGTTGGCGGTAATCGTTTACTTTCTCACATTTAATTCCAGCCGCGCCTAGATCTAGACGAAACTCCATTCCATGCATCCCTGACCGGATATATTCAAAACTTTGCACAGCACTGGAGTTAAGAATATGTAAACCACGGCAATCTCATCATTTGCAGGTAGTAACATACAGGCTTTAGGCCTTTTGTACTGATTTTGATGGATAATATTCATAGAGTTCAGAATTGTCGCTCGTTACGGAAGTCCTCCCCCGGAATTCAAGGTGAGAAAGTAAACAATTAGCACACAGGGTTGGCTTCAAGAATGTAGATCTAGATATCTAGATCTAGAGCGCATTAGACATCCCGTTAAACGTAGAAAACGTACCTTTCTGATTGGCTGCTAATTTTAGTAATGTGATGTCATGATCTGGGATACCCATAGACTATTTTAAGAAGGCGGAGGAGGTACCGCATGATAGAATGACGTGTTTCCGGTATATTAATAACATTCCGGAATTCCAGTATTGAGACCGTATGAATGTCAACAATTTCCTTTGATTCATTGAGACATTGATGGGTTTGAGCTTCCTAATTTTCCGGTTCACTGCGTCTATTGAATCCATTCTTTAAACATTTCCTCTAGATCAACCATATATAAAAGAGACTATTCATCATCGGAGCACCGCATCATATCACATTACCCGTCTGGAAAAACATCGCACCAAAGCGTCGTGCCATTCCGTTGGCTATATTTACATGATATAGTCACATGATTCAAGGGGTGGTCCGCTCTGACGTCACACAAAATAGCCGCCCTACCTAAAAATAGTTTGCGTCCTTCTGCATTTAATCGCATGAGAGCATTAGTCCACCAAAGTGATATCCGGCCTAATAATAATACAATACAGATCTAATCTCAATAATTATAATATATATATATATATAGACAGTCTACCTTACATTCATTACTAGATGGAAGTGGCTATCCTCACCCGGGGTGAGAATAAAAATACGATCGACCTCTCACCCTAGGTGAGACTTGCCAGCGTTGGCTATTCTCACCCGGTGCGAAACAACACACCTGTTTTTCCAAATTTCGGAATATACTGTCTATCGGTGGGGATGATCAAATTGACAAAAGCAAAGAAAAAAATGACGTTATAGCACAAAAGTAAGCTAATTTGATCGTCTACAAAGATGTACTATGGCTATTTCACTTTTCGAATGGAGCCGAACTACACGGGTCGCCATTTTGTTTTGCCCAGAAGTTCTCACGCCACTCCTCTCTCTCTCTCTACAGACAAAATTGCACCCCCTTTTTAGGCTAACAGTAGTAACACAAGAGCGCTGGAACTTTTGTTCATGGCACAGAATTCTACAATTCTGTTATCACAGTGTAGAATTCAGTGGTTCAGGGTGAACGCTGCACTGGTTGGCCTAGGCTATAACATAACGCCAACGGTGAACGCACACCAGGTGAGAATAGAGGTGGCCTTACTAGATATCTAGATCTAGATCTAGAAGTCTAGATCTAACTTACAATGTACAGCAGAACAGGGTGTATCTAAACACACTACCACTTCTACTAAGAAAGACTAAGTTAGTAAGTCAAGTTAGTAGAAGTACTGGCTCTTCAAGGCTCTTGACATTTTACCTTTAAGTTGCAAAGTTGTGATAGGAGACACAATAAGGGCATTTCTTATAATCCATCTTCACTAGATCTACTTAGTAGCACAAGCTCCACCAATTACATGTTATCGCATAAGCTAATAAGTTTGGGACTAGATCTAGAGGAGCATTTTATTCAAGTTCCAGCCGAAGTGCCACGATCGATGGCATCGATATCAGGAAGTGGGTGAATGAAAGGAACTTCCGCCTTTGTCTTTTTCTTTTCTTACTGCTAAATCTTTCATACAAGCAATGTCAAGCATTTTCATCAACACTTTATTATGCAATTATTAGCCTATGCTTGTCCACTTTCACTTTTTCATCCGAGCGGTTCTGAAGCTGCAAGACGATTAGGACTAGATCTAGTTTTATCGTGCATTTAAGTTCAAGAAGGAAAATGAAAATAATATAGCTTACAAGGAAAGAAGGGTCATTTTAGTCAAAGGACAATTTAACAAGAGCTTCATTTGAAATGCTGTAGTGCTGTAGATCTTGTTTTGCCAGGTCAAAAGTCAAGAGCAAGGCGAAGGCAAAAAAGCACGAAGGATCAAGGTTGTTTCTCCCCCTTTTGTCATAATAATAACAATAACAAAACTTGGTACCGGCATCCTGCATATTCTAGATCTATATATCAACCAAATGACCAGCTCTGTCTAAAAGTGTCAGTATTTTTCAGAATATCCTCTCCATGTCATAGTCATGACAAGCTTACCAATGTTTGGGAATGTTTGTAGGAAATGTCGAATGCATGGACATGGTGTTATGAGTTCCCTGAGGCTGAGGATTATGAATAATGTGAACCATGAAACCATGGGCAAAGTCACCCCAATATGTGCATCACCAGTTGCCATAGCATCCTCAATCAAAGTGATTTGGGGACCTGTGAAATATTATTCAAGTTACAGTGGTGCAACAAAGATGAGTGCGTGGCAGATTCACCAGTATGGAAGAACAGAAGAACTGTCGTTTGTTAAAGCAACGAAGGCAGCCACAATAAAAAGCCCCAATGAAATACTCGTCAAGGTGCATGCAGCAAGCGTTAATCCTATTGATGTGCGAATGATGGGTAAGAGTGTATCACATTCAGACTCTGATCTTTTAATTGATAGTTAATGTTGGCAGGCTACGGTCACAGCGCCCTTTAGCAGTTTGCAGGCACTGTAGTGTTGAGGCTACGTTCACACAACTCAAGCTTCGTTTAGGGAGAGCCCCCACTATCGGTTTAAGCAAGCCGGTTTCAGTCAGTTACGACAGTGACATATATTTAATATTTTGGCCTGCTTCAAGCGTTCCATCCCATGAGATGAAGGAAAACAGCAGTGATCCTTGTCCGATCCTCCATTCGTCATTTTCCCTCACTCTAGCTCTTGCTCAGAGCTCGCCAGTATAAGGGAAAACGACGAACTCTCAATTAGGTTACAACGCATTAGGATATATGTGACAAAAACCTAAAGGCTACGCCTACCAAGATGTTTCAATTACCCTATCTCGCGTCCTGACGAGACTTGGGCGCTACCTTGTGTTAGCGCGTGACGGCCCGTGATATACAAGTGTAAACAAATGTTCCAGCGCTCTCAAGTTGAAAGTGTGCAATTTTGTCTGCGGGCAGTGGGTGTGTTTGTGTGTGGGTGTATGAGAGAGAGAGAAGGTGGGTGGGGTGGGGTGAGAGAGAAAAGAGAGAGGGGTAGAGAAGAGGGGGGGGGGCAAGAAAGAGGGAGGGAGAGACAGACAGACAGAGACAGAGAAGAATAGAAAGAGAAGGGAGGGGGAGAAAGAGAGTCTATTTAAAGAGAAAGGGGGGAGAGAGACAGAAAGAGAGAAGAGAGAGAGGGTGTTTGTTATTATACGAGGGGCATACCAAAAGTTTTTTTTACCTGATCATGAAGGAATAAAGGTAGAAAGCTGAAATTTGGTTCTAAGCTTAGTCTTTCAATCATTATCCGCCTCCCAGAGTTATGTTTGCCATCTGTGAATGACCTTTAAAAGACCTTGAGAATAGAGAACCCTCTCTGTGTCAGAAAACCAGCCCTCTACCGCTTCTTTGACCTCATCATCACTTTTTTTTACACTGAAATTTTATCACAGCATAGGATGGGCAATCGACTCCATATGCTGCACGCATCTCCATAAAAATATCCTGTAGTTATTTGCCTTGCTAGAACAAATACTTCATTACTGCCCTGTGCTCATTTTTCTCCATTTTTATGTTGAAACTGGAGAACAACGTACCCCCGTTCACTTACAGTGCGCTGGTGATAAAACCAGTTTTAATCTCAAATTCCCTGAAATTTACTGTCATTCTAGGAAGATAATTGTTGGCTTTCACCCCAAATTTCAGCTTTCTTCCTTTATTCCTTTATGGTCAGGTAAAAAACTTTTGGTATGCCCCTCGTAAGAATATTGATTCCCGTCATTTTCTCTCTGCGTCGGTTCCCAGGCTGACCCGATGCAATACAGTCATTATTGTACACATTTTATGACCAGTTCCATCTTTCGAATCCCACCTTCTATTTCCCATCCCTCACCTCTTCCCATACCGTATCCAATTTTCCTTATCCATATCCCGACTTTAGTTCTGTAAGGGCGCTTCGTTTTCCTTCATCTCATGAGATGGAACACTTGAAGCTGGTCAAAATATTAAATATACGTCAGTGTCGTCACTGACTAAAACCGGCTTTACTAACATAAACCGGCAGTGGACGCTCCCCATAAATGAAGCTTTAGTGCCATGAACGTAGCCTCAACAGCGCCTGCAAACTGCATTCAGGGCGCCATGAACATAGCCTGCCAAGTTATGTTCACGGCGCCGTGAACGTAGTCACTGTGTATTTATTTAATAAAATAATGAAACACGGTTGAGCCTGCTCTTACAACCACTTTTCAAAGATGACCACCTGTACTAACGACTACTTCTCACTTCCTTCCTTGTGTTTTTGCTTGTAATGAACCTGTCCAAGATGGCCACTTGCCCCACATGACCGCTATATTTTATTAACCAACATCCCGAAAAGCTGTCCAAGACACTTAGCCTTAATGCGGAGGAGGTAATAGAAGAAATGACAACTACCATCAGGCCTATAAATGCTGGTGATAGTTTGACTTGTCCTTACTTCAGCTTTTGATTATAGTATGACAAGTTTCCCATGTGCCTTTAGCACGACAACTGAGAGTTTACAGCTTGAACTATCGTAATACTGATTTTTTACCGCTACTGTATTTCAGCCAGGAATCACAATATATCATTTGAAAATATCCATAAAAATGAAAATAAGCTTGAAGGAAAGATAAATCCCACTTTATTCATCCCCTTGAGAAATTTGTTTTACAGTACATAAATACACAAATACATTAATTAATACATGATATGCATGAATAAAACACAATGTCAGAAACATAGACTATCCACAAAGCATTGCAGGTGGCCACTGTGCAACGCCCTGTTTTTGAGCTACTGTCATCGTGCCTTGCTCAAGGACACATGCCTATGACCCACGCTTTGTCACTGACACACCCTTGACATTTTACTCATCTTTTCATAACCACTCCCCCCTCCCCCCCCCCCAAAAAAAAAAAAAACTAAAGAAAGAAATACTGCTTTGTGGATTTCCCATATTTGCTTTGACTTTGAACCAATCTGTGCTGAAAAGTGGATAATGCTCACATTTTTAAAAAGTAGAATATTATTGGAAAACAATAGCTCAAATCTGGAGTATTTTATAATAATACTGAATACTACTTTCTTTTACATTTTGGAATCTGAAGAGAGTATGATTTCTTCGAAAAAGTGACACATCATAGGTCGGGCTATAGAGAAGAGATAAATGTTTGCTGATCTGGAACACAGACTAATCTAATTTACAAGATTTTTATTAGTAGAAATGGGTTTTTTTTATCAGCATGCTGTAATTTTTATTATTTACAGATGGATATGGGCGGAAACTCATCAATGTACTACGCGCTCAGAAAGGTTTTATGAAGTCAGGAACAGAATTTCCTTTGATACTTGGGAGAGACTTTTCAGGAACAGTTATCGAAACAGGAAGAGGTGTAAAAAAATTTCAAGCTGGAGATGAGGTGAGAGTGAATATTTCTTACCTGTTGTGAGTTAATGAAATAAAAGCCATTGTAAGTAGGTTTTTCTGTAGAAAAGGGGAATATATTCAATGATGTATTTGTTGGACTGGGCTTGGAAGTATGAAGAATAATTCTGGCGTTTTCCTTTCCGTATTATATCAGATGTGTTATTTCCTGAATTATATAAGATGTCACTGTTTATGACAGTGGCTATTGAACTGTTGCTTTTTGTGCATGATTATTTGTTTATCGCTGTATGAGCTTTAAGGATTAATTAAGCAAAAATGTATTTGTTCACATTATTATATTTTCATTTTAATAAAAGTAAGAATTTTAATGTTTTAATATTTTTTCAATATATGAGGACGGTTTATAATTACACAAAGAAGAAAGTTAAGTAATACTCTTGAGTTCACCTTGTTTTTCTTGAGTAACATGGAAAAATATTAAGTTTACTAAGAGGTGCATGTCCTCATGGCTGACTGTGGATTGAATATGATTCCCTTTTCGTCCATGTTTTCCTGGCTGATTATTTAAAGGGGGTGTCTTGAGTGAACTTTTGAGACAAATAAATGGTCAGTTGAGAGGTTGTTACTTTGATTTCCAGTGGTTTTTTAGGGAAGGAAACAATGGGTTTTTAAAATCCTGCTTTAAAAAATGAATTTAGTTTGCAGTTTTTTAACATGAAAAGATAACTGCTTCTATTGTTACCCCATGCGATTGTGAGCTAGATTGAATATGATTCCTTGCTCATTGACACATATGACAGTGGTCTGTGATCAGATGCTGTCACCACAGACTTTGCTGATCTTTGTTTGTTAACCGGTGAAGTTCTCTGACTCTCAGCGGTGGGATCTTGTATTGTTAGAAAAGATACAATACCTGCATTCGTATTTGTAATATAATATATTAAGTTTACATGTCCATTGGTAGAGTGCCAGGCAGACATTTGGTTTTCTCCTTTTGTTTTATTTCTCTCTGGTTCTTACTTTTATTTAGTGAAAATATCAGTAGAGTCAAAGTAATATTATGAATAGTAAATAGTAACTCTAACTAAAATCTTATTTAAAAAAACAAACAGTACAAAGATATGCTTGGATATGGTCAGTCCAGTAAAAGTGAATGTCAGTTTTATATATATAAAATATATATATTGACCACTTTGTAGGGAAATGATAAATGATTTTCTTGAAATTTTACCCCTCCAATGCCTTACCAGACAGTTCTGAGTTGTTAGGTAAGATATTATTGCACTCCTGACAATGAAGAGGTCAAAGAACCTAATAAATTGATGGTTAGGTGCACACATAAAATACAAACAGAAAAGTCTCACATTTCTTGTCCTCGTTGGACTGAATGATTAAAAAAGAAAATCTCCATGAAAGACATAATCAAGTACTGAAGAGAACAGAATTGTTGAAATACAACGGTCAGCTTTGTCCCAACAAATCACTTTTCGGCGATGTCTTATAAAAATTCAGTGTATTCACAGCCACTCCTTGAACTCTGTGCAGTTTTTCTCCTTGCCATAATCTTTTCAACTTCCCCTCTCTCTCTCTCCCTCTCTCTTACTCTTTGCGTAATATAAGAGTAAGCTGTTAGTTTATTGATTGATGAGTTGGAGATGATGTCGATAATATTAACTATGTCACATCTGTTGGTCTCTTTTTCTGTCATTTAGAATGGCTTGTGAACAGGTGGGGACCTCAACATATTAAAATCAATAATTAAACCCTTTTTGGGAAAGGCAGGCTCACACTCAGAAAAATCTCTGCTTTTAAAATAAAATCTCTTGGTTGTTTTTGTCTGATACGCGATACACTCTTTTGTATGCATAATATAGCCGTCTCCCCCCCACCCCCCACCCCTCCTCTAATGTGCACACCGATTCACAAGGTTACTCATTATAATGAATTTTAAGAGGAGACTGAGTCAGTGCATATCAGCTGGAGACCTAGCCCACTGAATGTTAGAACAGCAGCTAGCCTGGAGCTATAATTGGAGACTTTAGCAATGTCAAGAGTCCAAAGGGCCATAACTTAGTATGAAAAGGACAACTGTGTGCAGTCTTTTTAGATGCAAGATGGAACTGAAAGAACTGAGCTTTGTACTCTTCAAATACATCAGTATTTATGGAAGGCCATGTTTATTATTGCTGCTTATGTTTTCATAAAGATTAATCAAACTCAGATATTTAACTTAATGGACTGCACCTATCCACGTTTTTGTTTGAAATTGTACATATATCTCTTGTTCACAGCAATATATCTGGCTTAAAGATTTTATTTTTATGGTGGGTAATGAAAGCTGCAAAAATATCTCTCTCCTTAGAATAGGACACATCGAGGGTTTGCAGCTCAAGTATCGTAACTCAAGGTTTTGTTGAAAATCTCTTTTTTTAACATTTTCCGGGGCACATGCCCTGTAAAAAAACCTCAGAGTCATGCCCTTATTTTGTAAAAATACACATTAAATTTTAATTCCAGGTACTGGTGATGAATAAAGCGTTTTAAAATCAGTTTTTTGCTCCTTCTGTAAAATTTGAAAAATGCGAGATCAATAGTTGTGCTGCCTTCCTGCAATATGTTAATGAAAGCAATATTGCCAAAAGTGTAGACTAGAAGCTAAAAGTAATAGATTTCTGTCGAAATTTTGAATTTTTTAACATGGAAAGTCATGGTTAGAAATAAAGATGTAAAACAAACAATTTTGTTTCTGAAAATAAGTTGTTAAAATTAATTGATATTGGTGAATATGGCTTTTTTTTTTCTGCAATAGTAATAAACTAAAAGAAAATACTATGTTTTCCTCTGTTAAGTTCTCATTTCCTTTTTATAGGATAGCTGCTTTTATGGTGAACCTGAGATTCTACCCCTGAAAGACATGGACTGTATTTAGCAATGTGCTAAACTTAAGAAGAGACAACAACAATAGCAGCACCCACCAAGAAAAACAACTGAAATAACCACCGTCAATTATTGATAGCTTATTTGCTTCATATAATGTCTTCTCCTTCCCTCCAGGTTTGGGGAGCTCTGTCTCCGGAGCGGCCTGGAACACATGCAGAATATGCTGTTGTCTCACAAGATGAGGTGAACATCTTTCTGTTTACCCCCCCCCCCCCCCCCCCCCCCCCCCAATATTTTAGCAAATTTTATCTCTTAGAATTAGATGAAGATTCACCGTTCACAACTTTCCAAAGAATCTAATTTATTGAGCAGTTGTTGCTGAAACAGATGTGATATATTTATTTTTAAAACATTATTATAATCATGTGATATAGTAATTGTATCAGAATGGATAAAAAGGTTCCTCTGAAAAAAGGCAGTTAACTCTCCAGTACTTGAATTTAGACATTTGAATGTTTGTGGATTTCAGTTGTTGTGTTGCGCCTTGGTTTGCATACTTTCTCCACTTTTAAGATAATTTTCAGTGATAAAAATCAGGGATGATTTTCTATTCTTTGGAATTGTAGTTTCTATTTCCTTAGCTTATTTTTGATAACTAAACTTTTTTGTTGAGTTTAGCTGCACCAAAAGTGTGATTTCTTTTTAAAGGGTTTTTGTGAGCTTGTCATTATGACTAGTTCTGTCTGACGACTTTAATTGTCAGCAGTTGTTTGAAAGAAGACGTTACTTTTTCCCGTCAGATTTCCTTAAAGCCAAAGAACATAATGCACACAGAGGCTGCCTCTATTCCCTATGTGGCAGCAACTACGTGGGCTGCACTGTGCACTGTGGGGGAGCTCCGAGAGCACAAAGCTGCTGGAAAAAGGTTAGGATCAGATGGTGTTCTACATTTATCAAAATCAAAATAAACTGATGAAGAGAATCATGATGAGACTTAAGTTTGTGAATGAGTAATGGTTTTTATCTGTGAAAATTTTTAGCTCCTGAGAGGGGATTTAAGTTTAAGAACTTTCTGACTTTGAAGCTATTTGATTTTGATTCTTTTTTATTTGTTCCCTCATTGTTCGTGTCTTCATTTTATAAAGAAATAAGTCCTGTGCCAAGCATAGAGTATAGTACGTCACAGTAAATGAGTAAGGATTCAAGATTCATCAGTTATGACATTTTTTGTCCACATCATATTAATAGTATAATGTCACAATCTTAAGGTTGGAAAGTAAATGAGTGGGGGGTAAAAGCATGTAGTGTAAGAGCTCTTTTCTTCTTGAGAAAGGAACAATTTTTTTTTTTTTCAGGCTTCTAGTATTGGGAGGCTCAGGTGGAATCGGCACCTTCGCTATACAGGTATGCTAGATTTCTAACAAAATTGGGGTGTACATAGTCATCGTTGTACTACTTCCTGTAGGTTTTTTTTTTTGCCCCACAGTTATTGGAAAAGAAATATTAAACTCACTGAGGATGCGCATTCTGGTCGTTGGGCAACACTTGGAGATGTGCTGTTTTGAGGCGCTTCATTATTCATACGATTCTATTTTACAAAAATGTTTTCTTTTTCTGAAACTGTCAAAGAAATACAACAGCATGCACTCTATGAAATGTGCAAACGTTCATTTCTAATTTGTGTATAGTGGTTTGAAATGTGCCAAAACATTGCTTTTGCTCTACTACTGGTCAGACAAATGTGTGTGTGCCTAAAGAAAGGTACCAAAAGTCACCACAGACCATTTTGAGCTACAGGCTGATCATGACAAAAATCACTTTTTTGACCAAAATGTGTTTCCATAAAAAGAATAATAGTTCCACCATTTTTTAACAATGTGTTGAAAGGGTTTTCATTGATTTGACTTCTAAATATTTTGTTTTGAATAATTTCGAGACTAAGGTATTGTTTAAAGAGATAATGAAAACTGCTTTTAGATGGTGTTAAAATCTATTCTTGAAGCATGTTATCTCTTCCCCGCTATGTTTTACCAGAGAGGGTTCACAGTAATAGAGAGGTGACACTCATGGCGGCGTTCCATAACAACAGTGCATTGTTTCGCGTATCACCTGGCGCGGGGTGCGAAAACCCCTACGCGCGGTGATCGCTGCCACGGCGATGTTCAGGGATGCTGTCATGTCATGAGAAAATGTAGTACCATCTGTAGTTTGTTCACTGGGTTACTAGGCCTTTAACAAAGAAGGAGGCCTGTGATTTCTATTGCATATTTTAGGCAACCCCCTGCCTCCCTCGGCCATAAACTGTAAGACTTGTTTTTGGCTTAAGTTAACATACATTCTAATAAACAAATAGACACAGATACATTACTTCACCTCTATAGATCTGAAAAAATAATATCACCGTAATTAAAGGAATAATCGGTTTAATTTTCAGCAAATTTACCCGTTCTCCAGTGTCCCTCTGTCTCTCCCTCTCCCTCTCTGTCGGTCTGTCTGTCTTTTTTTCTCTCCCTGTCTCTTTTTCCCTCTCCCTGTCTCTTTT
>NW_004797416.1:323477-330447 GCF_000002075.1 Aplysia californica
CACACACACACACACACACACACGGTACACACACACGCACACACACACACAAACGCACTTATTATATTAAATTCTCACAATTTCAAACCATGGAAAAGCACACGAAGCAATAATGATAGATCTGCCACTTAAAGAGTTTAATAGGATACCCATCACCTTCCATCCCCCATCCCATTCCCCCCCCAAAAGAAAAAAAAAAGTGGTAATCGGACAAAGAAAGTAGCAAAAGCGATCGATGGCAGTTTGTATTTAGACATCTTTTCGCAGACCCAAGTAACATATCTTTCACTAGTAGAATGCAAGCTCAATTTGGGCATTTAGCCAGGGGGAAAAAAACCCAATTTATAGCTGATATAACAAAGTTGAAGGGTGTTGAGTTTGTGCATGGAGTGTCAGTCTGGTAGGACCACAATCACATTGTCATTATTTTGATCTATATTTTTCTATTCATCAAAATATAGTCGTTTTCCCTTGGAAATCGAAAGAAACTCAGATTTTGACTCTAATAGGTGCAGTTTATAGCAGAACACCATTAACATTTCGTGCTAACCGGGGCCATGCTTGTCTGCGATCAACGAAAATGCCTTGAACAATGGACGCAGTTTGTTTTGTTTACCGCACGTTTCTCCACGATCAGCTGGTGACCCAGATATGCGCATCCGGGCGAAGTGCCGTCTCTCTAGTATTACTGTAAACTCTCTGGTTTTACCATTGAATTCTAATCATGATATTGAGATATGGATGTCAAGTGAATGCCAAATCGGAAGTGAATTTTCCATGAATAAATACATTGGAAACAAGTTAATCATCATTTTTTTCAAGTTTGTATATGTCCTAAACTTAAAAGCTAATTTTCTCAAAATTAGATCTTATTCCCTACTTCACATAATGACATGTGCAATATCTAAAAAATTACTTGAGATATCTCAAAAATTAAAAACCCCACTGTTTTCAGCATTGAATTTCCTATATGGTACAACCCTTAACTCAAAATGGTCAAAATTCGACCTTTGGTACCTTCCTTTAGGCGCACACACATATGTGTCTGATATGTCCTTAAAGAGTTAAAGCAGTATATCCAGGTCAACTTTTGCTTCCATTGCAATGTGGTGGTAAAAGTGTGCTTTGGCATTGGGAGTGTATAGTTTTCTTAACTGTTCTTTAATGCTTCATGAATTTTTATGTGTTTTTTTTTTTTTAAAGTCTTTAGGTTAAATCAAATAGCGAGGTTGTCAAGTAGTTTCTTTATTCTGCTGCTTGTTTGCTTCTGTTTCTTTTTAGGTTTCTTTTCTAATTTCATCATTATATATGAGCCTTTAATTCTTAGACTTTGTATTACAATACACCTCAGGTGATGGATGGAGGTCGCCACTGGTAAGCCTTACTTCTTCTCTGTTCTTCTGTTGTTTCTGTCTATCTGTCTTTCTTTGTTCTTGCACTAAATAGCCGCCATTGTGTTAGTGTGCATTATTTTACTTAAACAAACAACAAAAAACAATACCATTGGTTTTTTTTGGCTCAGTTTTGTTCATGAACACAGACTTTATACATTCAGTTGTTTTATATTACTGGACCTTTCTATTGTACCGAGCTCAATGAGATTTACTTGGTCTTCAGCTGGCCAAGTCCTGGGGCATGCATGTGACCACCACTTGTAGTGGGGATGCAATTGACCTGGTCACTGCGTTAGGAGCAGATGTTGCCGTGGACTACAAGACAGGCGGTCCCTGGAGACAGCTGGGTCAAATGAGCAAGTACGTCCTGAACTGGCTTGTTTTTTTTCTGAAAGCTAAGACTTAACAATATTTCTCTCGTGAGGTAATATAGTATTCCATTCAAAGAGTAGACATTGTTGGGGTTTTTTTTTAAGCTATCTCCTGTTGGCCCTTTCAAATGTTATTGGTTGCTTTGTTTTGTGCACATATGCATGGGGAGCTGCAATGTTGATTCGGATTTCTTTCCAAGCCATGTTTCCTCTCTGACATTCTTCTTGTGTTTTCCTCAGATAAATTACAATGAAATGACTGATTCTTTTTCTTCCGTTTTTCCCCCTTTTTGCTGAGCGTTCAAGGCCATTCTGGCTGTCCTAGAAAAATCTGTGCACAAAGGGTGTTGGAGATAAACGGTGCCAGAATATTTTCAGGACGATGCACTGTATACTGTATTATAATTGCTTCATGCTGAACTGTGATGTGAGTGGTCCTGGTTTGTATCCCCAGTTGTTTGAGGACCTTTTATTGATGTCCACCCACTGCCCTTCATTGTATCAGACCGTAATTCTGAAGCTCTTTCCCTTGGGTAACCCTGATGCCTAATGTATTGATAGGGGTATGAGTACATGCTATAGCGATTTAAATGTAAATATGTTTTTCTTATGGTTTTCAGATTTGATCTCATCCTTGATACCATTGGGGGCGAGTCCACTAGCAGAGCAGCCAGTCTCCTAGGCTCATGGAAGAACTCAAAGCTCGTTACTATTGTGAGCCCAATACTGAAAAATTCGGATAATCTTGGGGTTCTGCCTGGACTTGTGAAGACAGCCCTTAATGCTGGTGTTGACACTTTGATGGTGAGAACAAAATCTATTTCCAGTACAACAATGTTATTTTATGTACTGTTGGAAGTTACATTGATGGTGTAAAAGGGTCTCTGTGTCTAAATGCTGAGGTTTACACTCAAAAGATACGGTGAGCCCCAGCTATAATAGGACTTCTGGGACCAACATGATATCCCTGTTATAGCCGAACCCTGTCATGGATGGGGATCAAGTTCACAAACACTGTAACTAATGATTCCAGCCCTAGCCATTTTTATGCACTCCCTAACCCCAGTCCCAGCCAATACAGCAGTATTTCAGAAAAAGAGGCATGCATTCTAAAAAGTGATGTTGTATCTTTGTAGTGAGGTTTAGAAAATAACAATGTTTATAGGTAAATGAACTAATATGAAAATGAAAGTTTACTTAGGTTTGTTAATTTTGAAAAATGCACAAATTCTGTACCACCCGAAACTGAGAAAATACGCTCTTGGGATGGTGGGAGGAACAAGCACTGCTGAAAATATACGCGCATGGGGCGGGAAGGGTTAACCAATGGGATCACTTTATTACATAGATGGCCCACTACCAATTATATCAGTTACTGATACTTACTTTTCCAGTGATATTTTTCCTTTATCCTTTTCTTCTTTTTTCTCTCTCTCTTTTTTCTGGCATGATGGCGTCATTAGTGGTCAGCGATGCCGACAGCACCCAGGAACTCAACATTCAATCTGAGGTCCTTTAAAAGTGCTGAACGTGGGTCACTGAAATGTCCGTGCAGACATGTTCATATTATATCTTGTTTATCTTCCTTTTTCTGGTATCTAAGTCTCATAGAGGTTGACTAGACATAATTAGAGATGCGCAGGTAATGATGATATTGCTTGCATTTATATTTAAAGAGCACAAATATTCATGCACTACAGAGTCTAAAGCATGCTCTGTGTGCTTTATAACAACAGTGGAACCTGCCATGACGACCTCCTGTACAAACGACCACTTCCATTTCCCCCCCTTGCGTTTTTTCTGTAAAATTTTACTGTGTAAAATGTTCACCTGTCCACCCTATTTTATCTTCCAAAAATGAAAAAAAACCTGTCTAAGAAGGGCCACGCATATCTTTTTTCACCTGGCACTTTGTCATAAATTGCGTATTGGCTCCTAACGCTGTGGACGAGGCGTCATAATCCATTGACCTGTCGTTATTGTTAGTCCTTCCCGTGTCCCATCATGTTTGGTAGATGCTATTCACTGTTGTTTACTCAAGTTAACCACCGGGTAGCAATAAATTTTCAGCTGCTGGTAAGGGAAGTGTGTGGTCCATCATAACCTACCAACCTACTAGCGAACGAGTTAATGAACATCTCTGGTAAGCAGGTTGCCCAACTTTTTTTCTTCGTACAGTTGAAACTGTCTAAGATGAAGACCCATTATCGAGAAGAAAATGGCCTTCTTAAACAGGTGAATGTCTTACACAGTGTCATTATAATGTAAAAAATACTCGATGGAGGAAACGGAAAATGACTATTTGTGCAGGTGATTATACAGGTTGTAGTTAGAGCAGGTTTTCGTTCATGAAAATACGATACTGACAGCACATATATTCCACGGCGTCACTTTTCGCCCAATTCTGTTACTTTTAGTTCGCGTGACTCAGCAGCCCGCCGGAGCTCCCCGGCTCGGGGTCACGGGGTTAATGAACCCTGAAGCGACTTTGCCGGTGTCGGTCAGGAAGTTCGCATTTTTGACTATGTCTAAAACGATATAACTTCTTCCCCATCCCACATAGCAAACCATTACGCGGATGTACTAAAAGCTTAATGTCTTGAAATTTATTCTGCATTAGAATGGTTAGTTTCTGTGCCTTAGTTTTTGTTCTAGACAAGTGTTTGTAGAGTACCCAATTTGTCCTATTTTAGTTACAAACTTATGAATAAATGATTGTTAATTTTAAAAAGGCTCGACAGATCTCTCCAAAATCTGTGTTAAACTGACTACGAATACCATGTCTTTTACCATGAGAAATCTTAAATCTGCGCGAGTAGTAATAGTCAAGTTATAAGAGAAGAAAGATGCACATCTTCATTTTTTAACTAAAGACGATCAACGTTAGCTCTTATTTTACTATTAAACAAGAGAAAGTTACTCTGCGTTTGTTCATGAATCATGCTGTGTCTGTGGCAGCCTGCATACAACTAAAAAGATATAATATAAGCGATTTAAAAAAACCACAAAACCGTGTAAATACATGGGTAGAGATAAACTTCTTGTATGGAATAAAAATAATGACAGCTAAAACATTCATTCTTAGTTTTTGTGTAGGAAATATGCGTGGACACAATTATGAATGTAAAGAAATCAGTCACATTGTCAGTTATTGCAAATTGTCATAGAAACGAAAAAAAAGCTGGAAAAGTCTGGTGCTGATTCAGTGTCCCTGGAAAGCTAGAAATTATTCTTATAACCCAATTACGAGAAGTCATCCCTATTATTCAGTCAACTTACAAAACCTATACTTAGCGTTTTAAGAAAAGTAAGGAATTTCTGGAGTGTAACAGATACTGTTCGTGTATTAGATCTACGTTGAAGATGTATTCTAGCACTAAAATCGATTTGTACTTTTCCTAGAGAAACTTCATGGTAACTTTTAGACACATAAAGTTGTTTTTGGAGGAATTACTTCATAGCGAATTGTGTGCCCGATGGATAAAATTGTAAAATTACAGCCTTCTATTATATATGCAGATACCATCTTTTCTGAGTATCTGCACCAATGTTATGTCGTTCATGTTCCAAAAGTTCGACAGGTTTTGACAATGCCTTTTTTTATATTGATTTTTTTTCATTCACACTAGTCCCAAAAAAATTATAATTTAGCATTGCCGACTCCAGCGCGTCAAACGAAATAACCAGAAAAGTTACAACGTCCGTTCTTTTTTGAGTCTCAAGAGCAGAAATGCGTGCTTTGAATGCACTAAATGAGAATTACCATAAATACTAGGATACACCTTAAATTGTACGTTGAAAAGTACGAAAAATTAAGTTGGCCCAGACAGAGCGGCGACAGGGAGCTGACCCCCGTGACCCCGACGTGATAGGGCGGGGGGACCCCCGCAACTAAAATTCCACTGCCAGTGCGCCGTGATTCATGATTGTCCTTCCTGCTTTTTTTTTTTCCTAGGGTTTAAAGTCAGGTGGAAGTGTGCGCTGGGCTGTGTTCATGCCCAATGGCAGTGCTATGGACAGAGTTCGGAGGATGGTGGAATCTGATCAGGTGGGTGCACAGTGGTTTCATAACTAAGAATCTTTAATTTTTTATAAGTACCAAGCATGCAAAGAAAATACAGTCAAACCTGTCGAAGACAAGCACACATTGTCGAGGAGAAAAAAAATAGTTGTCTTTGACGGGTTGACGTCGTGGGCAGGTCAGAAGAAAATGAAGAAGAAAAAAAATTCCTTTCTACTTCTTAGATCCCATCAGGATATGGTCACAGGCTTAGAACTGCCATGAGGCTCATACAAGTGGTTTTGTTTTTTTCTCTTGGAGGAAGGTTCGGGGTTTTTGTTATTGTTTTCATTGGGTTGCTGTTTTTTAAAAATATTCCCTTCTGATAGTTGTTTCTGATAACACATTGGGTGATTGAAAGTTGATGTGGCTGTCTTGGACAGATTTTTGGGGCTATTGCCTTATATATCATAGCTGTCATGGTGGACAAGTGGTCTTCTATTCATAGTGTCCTTATATAGATTAAAACACAAAAGGAGAAGTGGGAAGTTGTTTGTAGGTGGTAGTCTTGGACAGGTGGTCACTAGAGCAGGTTCAACTGTATATTATTATACAAGGGGCTTGTTAGCTTAGAAGTAAGGTAATTACTTATGCTCAAGTTCTCTGTTTGATTCTGTGTGGTCAGGCATGGCTGGTGGATAATTTTGTTCGTTTTCTCATCATAGCCCTTATCTAAGGTTATGTGGTATGGACAACAAAAAAAAATCTCTATATAATATACACATTGCGTGTGTTATGGTTTCCTGGACCGTTTTATAATCAACATATTATTTTAACTTCATTTGGTAATAAAAATGACTGTACGCTTATTCAAAAATGAACAACTGTTGGGTTGTCTTTCAGAAGTCATAAGTAGCTGGCACAGCAATACAAGGCTGCGTTTCGGCCCTTTTTGCGAGTGCTGTTGCTGTAACACCTCTAGGGTAGAGACGGGTAACTTCGCCACCTTCGTTCACTGACGGTGAAGAATCTCTGTGTGATGCAGTCAATTCATTTGACACGGACGAAACACACATAGGCCTTATATTGGCCAATCAAAATGCCCCCTCTGCCTTCCTTTTAAACGCTTTGCCTTCGTACTGTAAAGATATCGCATTTTTTATTAGTTTAGGTCATGGCCGGTAAATTCGCCAGCCTGGGGGTAA
>NW_004797416.1:332394-378781 GCF_000002075.1 Aplysia californica
CGACGATAGGTAACCTTAGTCAAAGGTATTTATTTAATTAAATTGATTGAAATAACTATTAAAGACCTTTACATAGAGATAATAGAGCAGTTAAATAAAAGGAATCAAGGGAAGAATATAGAAAATATAGATGATAGTCAGTCAAATAAGAATTAAAAGCAGAATGAGTAGGGTTAAGATGTGTAAGCTCTATGAAGAAGATTTATAGAAAGGGATGCGAATTGTAGAGCTGACGACGAAGAGACGCGTATGACATCACGATAGTGACGTCAAAACTGTAACAAAGGCTGTGATTAGTTATATAGATTAAGCCAAGGATCCCTGCTTCTCATTGGCATAAAATGTTTGCCTAATTAGAGTAGAGAGGATAGGATATTCCAATGTATTTAAGAGAGGGTGAACGGGGGTGGCGAAGTTACCCGACTCTACCCTACTTAAACCAAACAGGCTGCATGTTCTTTGGCTTCAATCCCAGTCACTTGTTTAAATTTGAGGGCAGATCACTCAACCCAGGCATCCCACGAAGTAGGTGGGTCACCATGGGGGCGACCTGTGCCCCTGTAGAAATTCTTCCAGAACGGTAGTCTGGGAGCCCGTCGTTACCCGGGCTCGTTATTTTCCTTACTCATTAGTTTAAGGCATGAGTTATATGTAGAACTATTAACATTAAGTATTTTTAAAACTCTAATGGTCCTTAAAGTTATTAGAGCTGTTTTTTAAAGAGCAAAACTCCTACGGCATAATGTTATTGATGTCAAAAAGGGTTATATTTCTATAATTTAGCATGCTCCTAGTGTAGGGCAACAATGTTATGAGAAAAATTTGGAAGAATTAGTGGTATGAGAATAGAGAATACGGGATATTTGTTGTCAAGGAGAATTTTCTAAGGGAGGTAACAAAACCAAATTTACAAGGTAGACAACTCATGGTATATTTCAGAGGATAAAGGTAGGTAACTCTGTATATTTTATAAAGCGGAGCTTTGAATGTAGACGAAAATTGGTCACCTGGCCTCTAACTACTCTGTCATTGTTTTTAGTTTTACTTTAACTCCCCCAGAAAATATTTTTCTATCGCTTTGTCATCTCTAAGTTGCATCTGTATTACTTTTTTTAAAAATTAGATGCAGAGCACTAGCATCAAGGACTTGTGTAGCGGTGTTTGAATTATAATTCACTGTCAGATCAGGTGGGGTGAAGTAACCCACAGAGCATATATTGATGAACTCAAGTAAAATTATGTTCATGGGCCATTTTGGGGTTGTTTATTTTCTTGTCTGTCTTCTCTAGGTCTTTGAGGAGTAGTTTTAACCCAGCATTTCTGCTTTTGTTCCCAAGTGCAATAAATTTCTGCTGTCTTTTCTCCTCCATTGTCTTGATTTAAAAAAAAAAAAAAAATAATTTTAAAAAAGAACAAGAAGAAAAACTCTCGTTCGTATGTCTTTGAATAGCATTTCTCCCCTAATAATTTTAAAGAAATATTTTGAAGGGTCAATTTGTTTTCAAGCTTGTTATTTTTTGTTCTGTTCCTCCCTTCTTTCAGATCAAACCAATTGTTCAAGAAGTGTTTCCATTTCTTGAAGTCCCTGCAGCCTTTGAAAAAGTCTCCAATGGCCATTTGAGGGGTAAGATAGTGATAAACACTACTAACAGTGCTTGATCTTGAAATAATGGATCAGCACGAGGAAAGCATTCACAGCCGCCACTGAGACAAGAGTACTCTCATCTCCTACTTTCCTGAAAGCAATAAGCATACACAGACATAAGTGTTCGATGCAAGACGTCAACACCAGGATTTGGAGGATTCATTTACCAATAACTGTCAACAAATAACTTTCATTTTGCCCCAATGAATTAGAACAAACCCCTCATGCTTTTCAGAAACTCAGTACAAACTGGTTGAATTGTTAATTTATTTTGCTCACTTATATCAGCCTGTCACATATATATCTGTTGCATGCAAGTATCTCCGTTTCGTGTGAGTGCATTAAAAAAATTTCTCTTTGCCTGTCAGTGAAGTCACAGGGTTGTTTTTTTTTCTAATTTGATGTTGAAGGCTGATTTATTTGTTTGTTATACCTTTAACTGTTTTCTTTTGTTTATGGTGTTTTCATAAAAATAAAATCATGAGAAAGCAAAATATTTCTTTCACTTTTACTGATTTATTATTATTTCGGGTCTTCATTAATTTGCCAAATACTTTTTGAGATAGTATTTTTAAAACTTGCGGAGAAAGAGTCAAAGAAAATGATATAATTGATTTATATGCTGGACAGTGACAGCACTTGTTCCATTTCCCAGGTTGCATCTTTTAAAAAAAACTCAAGGGACCCTCTGCACAATTGTGATGTTTAGTTTGAGCAAAGAGAAGCTCATCATTAGTCTTTTTTTTTTTTTGAGAGGGGGGGGGGGGGGTGTTACGGTGCTCGCAACTGCATACGGTCATATGAGCGTTCGGGAGACATTAAACATTTGGTCGCTTTTAAGCACAAGGGGGCTATCCCGAAAATTGCTGTTTTGAGAAAATTGAAGGTAAAGTTTTTGCCCCTTATTCAGTTTCTTTACAGGCAGCCGGTATTTTCACGACATGTCATGGAAAAATAAAGTACACCCTCTGTTGTGAAAAAAAAAATTTTATGCGCATTTTCACGACCTGTCAAAGACATAGATCTACCGGCTCTTACCGCAGAGGTCTATATTTTCTAAACAATTTATTCTTGGTAGATCTAGATCTTGATTCCGATTTAGAACTTGTTCTAACGCCATTCCGATAAGGTGTCAAAACCACCGGACTTGCGATACGATTGCAGAGAGTGCTTCCAACTCCAACCTTCCTTTGCCAAACCCGTAGCCTAGATCTACATCCCGACAGACAGAGAGAGAAAAGGAGGGGGGGGGGGGGGGGGGGCACACTTGTTTTCTTGCTTCTCGGGCCGTAGATCTAGAATCTCACCCTCGGCAGTAAGTTATAGGCCTATTTGTGCGCACTCGACCATTGTCCCTCTGCGCGGCTCGGCGGTGAAAACAAAGGCTGCCAAAATAAAGATTTATTTTTAGTTATAAGTGAAATTATGCTCTGGTTTTGGCATTCCACAATTAAACGTGTAAAAAAAAACGGTGGAAAATTAGAGCAGAATCTATAGGATTGGTGATCATACTGTCAGGATTGATGTTCCCGGATTTGCATAGCCTACTGTGTAAAAGATGCAATGACAAATTGAATAATAGTGGCAATGGAAAAATGCCATCTTCAATAAAAAGACAAGAACACAAACAGTACTGCCACTCCCACCGGGTAGCGTTTCGATTCGTCTTTGATTGTGTTGTTCTTGGCGGTGACTGATTTCGAGGACTTTTTGCTGAAAACATACTTTGTACCGCAGTATTTCCGAAATTCTTCCTCAAACTCACGATATGCTTTAAAAATTCGTCCCACTTCAAAGGGATGGGGATTCCCATCTGCCATTCTTATCGAGAGATATACACCTCTGGCTTGAACCAACTGTTTACAGATTTGTCCAAAGAGAAAAACAAGTCGTGAAAATGCGCGTAAATTTTTTTTCCAGTGAAAATACTGGCTGCCTTCTTTAAAAGACAAGGAGTTTATTCTATAACCAAACGAATATACACACCAATGAAACCAAACTTCTATATATAGGGCAATGCCCACTTTTGGTGTGGGTCAATATTTCTGGATAGGAAACCCCTGAAATCTGGGTTAGCCCGCTTGTCCTTAAAAGCGACCATTTTCAGTTGGTAGGAAATTTTGAATTTTGCTCTGCAGGCAGGCGAAGTCTAAGTCTACTCTTATCTTTTTTGGACCACAAAGGGATCTTTAACGTGCGCAACTTGCACACGGGACCTCCGAGATTTTTCGCCCTTGTCCAAGAAGGCTAGGTGTAGATCTTTCCTACCATAAGATCAGGGGTGTGGCTGAAACACAGCAGTAAGAAGAAGCCAGGGAGTAGCAGTAGAAAGGCTGCAGAAAGAGTTAGGAGCCCAGAGGGGGCAAAGGAGGTGAGGTGGTGGGGGCAGAAAGTGGAGACAAACGCAGATGACAGAACATTGTTAGAAGTAATAGAAGGCAGGAAAGGATGTTCCGTTGCTATCCGGATTCAAACCCACGACCTACAGAACGAGAGGCCAACATCTTAACCTCTAGACCATGAGAGCCCCCTATCATTAGTCTGAATATTTCTATTACTATTACATTTAAATAATGCTGACCATATTGGCAACAGGTGTGAACACCAGCTCAGATCTCTTCTCATTTTGTCAATATTATAAGGGCGGGGCTGTTAAAGTTTTTTTTCTTGTAATCAAATTTCTGGGAGTACAATTCTTCATATTTATGGCATTTTTAAAATGGTTCCCTACAACACAAACAGGTACAGGTTGGAAAACATTAGCTGTCTAATAACTAATAATAGCAGACAGTTTCTTCCCTTTGAGTTTAAGAAATACAACTCAATTCTGCATATATACCACCAATTGGAAAAAGACATTTGTGTCAAAAGGGTCAAAATTTGGAGCCAAGTCAGAGGCCAAAAATGACAATGAACGCACAAGTACTCATTAACTATATTTTTTCCACTGTAAGGAATCGTCGAAACCTCTCCAAAATAAAAGCAGATAACTTTCCAAAGTTATTTTTAGTATTAAAATAGCACAGATAGAAAAATTAGAGTGGTCCATTATTCATGATTTAAAAAAAAAAAAAAAGCCTGTTAATACCAAGAAAGTGCACACGTCCTGACTGTCACAGAACAACAGCACTCCTGGTTTTTAAAAATAAGAATACAGTTTGGCACAGATCAGATAACACCTTAGGGATTTACTGATGTGTTCTACACATCCATAATTCGGGTTAATCAATATATAGAGAAAAATGAAAAAGATACAGTATCAGTAGGAAAATGGAAAATTGTACAAACTCAGTGTTTATGTTATCTGTGCTCAACTGTACAAATCCTGTTGTCATAGTGATATATTTCAACAGTAGTTTTGGAAAGCAACATCATTATCATTGCCTTTCTCACCCTGCACCAGGGTATAGACCACGGACAAACACCTTCCACCTTTCTCTATCCTGGGCTAGCCTCTTGATGTTATTCCATGTCTTCCCACTTTTCTGTACATCGATTTTGGAAAGCAGTAAGTTCATGTTACTATACTATTACGTTTTGCTTTTACTTTTTACCAATTAACAAGACAGACAAGTAGCAAGGACATAAGGAGACTGGGACTATTTTGCTGCACCAACAGAAAGTCATATATCCATGTACATCAAGCAGCGCCATGAAGCACACTAAGAAGCCTTTGTGTTTAAAAAAACTATATTTTATTGCACAAACTCTAACTTATCAATTACAGTCGCAGGTGCTCCATACTTACCTTTTGTTTTATAACAGTGTTTTGTCTTATATTGTGCTTTTATTTTACCCTTAACACTTTCCAGCCACACAGCAACATTTATCCCCACGGACCAGGATACAGGTGAGGTACACCCTATATCACACTGGCGCCGATTGGCGTCCCGTGGGGGCAAAGTGTTAAGGAAAACATTTACCTGCTTATAACATTATATCATTCCTCAGAGGGGTATAGTAAAATAACAAGTACACTTCAGAACTTACAGAAGCAGCAAAGACATGCACAGCATCCCTGCATTGAGTACTGGTGGATACTGCTATGGAAACATGTCTGATGCAAGATTTAAAATTCTATCTTATTTAAGTTTACATATATGTGGTTTGCCAGGTTACATTTAATAAGAGACTACAAGAATATGAATTTGTCCATCAAATATAACTGAGACTGACGTAAACAGAATTGCAAAAAATTATGACATATTCTTTAGAAAACAGCACCTTTTGAAATTTGAATTAAAGTTCAAGCTCAAAATTTACTGTCTACAACCAAATAAGTATAAGTTAAGGACCCTCTCAAGCTCTTTGCCATGTGTGGTTCCTATAAGTTATCAACCATACACTTTAAAGAAAGTATCGTGGAAAACATTTTAACACTTATTCTCCCTAATGAATCCTCAATTTTTCTACCTTAGAGTTAGAGTATGTACAAAATTATTGGTACTGATTTTTAAACATTAGGTGAAAAAAAAGTTTGATACCAGCTAGCACCAAATTTTCAAAACTGACTTACAATTGAACATAAAATAGACTAAAATAAAATAGTCTTTGAAATAATAAAGCTGCTAATTAATTTTCCCAAAAGAATTTTTTTTTAAATCACCAAAGTACCCTTTGAATTAATATTTTAGAACTTTCCCCTATGAGGAAATGTATTTTTTTTAAAAAACTCCAGCAGTGAAAAAGAAACAACAACCCACCTACAGACCTACATACTCTACAATAAAAGTTTGCAAAAAATCAATGAAGACACCAGCATCACCATCCCCAGTTCACCTCATGGAAAATATTTTTTTAAATACTAAGGTAACTGAAATCTGACCCGATACAAAATCATTATGAAATCGACCAACAACTCATTGTTGACAGCTTAAAATATGTTACAACCTCACTAGAATTTCAGGTTTTTAGTTCCATATGATGAAGCAAAGTGATTAGACTTAATGACTTAATGCAAAAGTTGCAATGTAAACATCAGCAGCAAATCAGTGGTATGGAAACTAGTCTTGTGAGATGCAGATCAGTGGTTTGAAGACTAAGTGTGAACCTATTGATAAAAATTCCTGTCACTCTCTCTGAAGGCAAACGTCAGTGGTACAACAAGTGCCAACGACAATACTGTGACACTCAAAACAAAAATCTACTAAAACTACAAGAACTACAAGACATAAAAAGCAAATTTTCAACAGTGAGAAAATATTCTCATAAAAAACAATCCCTTTAATCCATATTTTCCCATAGTAGATAATTAACTGTGAACTTTTTCCAAAGGCAAGCACAAAATCAAGCCAAGTCACAATTTAAAAAATGCTGTCAAAGCAGACCAACTATTGTAAAATCTGAAAAGCACCAACCTGAACACCACAACTTACGAACTTTCAAATTTGTCTCTGAATTCTCTTTAAAAATAGCAATTAACATACCAAAACATGGGTCAAACACTTCTGAATTGATAGAAAACCACATTCACTCACAGTGCAATTCAGAATGACCATTTTATTAACAGTAAAACATCTCCTCACAAAAACACAGTGCTTGAGGTTTTCTTCAGTCATTGCAATTACAACAATTATGGAGTCAGAAAGATTGACGTGCAAATTACATCTTGTATCTCTAATGTTAAAATAAAGCATACATGTCAAAACTACCAATCAATATCTACATATTTTGCATCTCCAAATAAAAACAAGAATTATTCAAGTTCAAAAAAGCAGATGCTATCCCTCTATACAATATATTGTCAAGATAGCAAGAGGAAATCGCATCCACTACCCTCTTCCTCTGTACAAAGTTTACATTTGTGCCATATAAATATTATGAAGCAATAACTCTAAAAAAAAGATTAGCATTTGATTAAGATTTAAGCCTTTGATTTGAACAAAATATGGAATCAAAAGACGAATGGAAAAGTTGACAAGAGATGACTCTCATACAAACAAGGCTCGAACTGTATAAAAAATGGTATTACTCTAAACATGATGCTATATTTACAAAAACAGGAAATCCTGCCAAATTTTCTTTCTGCTATTGAAATAAAACAGCACATATTAAGCGTGCTAGGTCAAAGTTAAACTTTATTCCAATATTCATATATTTCCAGTGTTCTCTAAAAATGTAAAAAAGAACAATACATGACAAGAGATCTATAACAAGAACACATGTAGGACAAGAAACAATTTATACAAAAAATTCAAGACAAAACATAAAAACTGTCTCCTTATGTTTGACATGATGTCACTACCCTTTTAGGCTTATTTTAAAGGTTCTTTTATAGCCTAAACATAAAAAGAATGAAAGCAGAGGCTAGACTTTGCTTTGTTTACAATACTGACCCCATAGCATCTACAAAGTATGTAAATGAGAATATTATCATATTATGTATTTGGTGTACTCAGCCTGAAATAGGGGATACTACTTGAAGATTGCAGGATATTCCAAAATGCAACAGTTTATTAAAACATGACCCCATCTCCGAGCAGCAGTAAAGGACCCTCACTTCACAATGTGCAGCCTACCTGCCCTTTTTTAGTTCACTGCCACAGTGACTTTGACATGCACAATAAATAAGCATACAAGACCTCACATAGTTTTTATCTTATCTCAGGGGACTACTTAAATTCCAAATTTTTACCATGCCTGCATGGACCAGGAACTGAACTGAATACTTTACATTGAGAGGCGAGCATCGTGTCTCAAGGCTCACAAAGCCCCTGGCATAAAAAGCACAAAGGAAACAAGAATCCTTCAGATCACATTAGACATGAACTTGACATTTCAATAAGAAGAACCTGATTAGATGTGTAACATTGATTATTTTAATAACGAGATCAAACATTAATCATTAATGTAATGTTAAAAAGTGTACTCAAATTTTTGATACAACAACCTTGAGTAAAAGCAACCATTCTGAGAACTGTCAGCCTTAACATGAATATAACACATTGATAAATTATCATACTGAACACAATAACTAAATATTAAAGAACTTGAACCTACCACAGAACTTTCCAAACATGCATGTAAAGTGTGTTTGGTTAACAGTTTTATTTATGCACAAAAAGGAGCAAGCCATTTCAGAACTACTACTGAACAATGATGGAGTATTTACTAAATATTCGTTTTCAGAACATATCGAACTTCTGAATGAAAAAAAAAGTCAACATTATTGAGTGTTCTAGACTTAAAAAAGCAAGATCTAGTATTAAATTCTACAGTCTTTGAAAGCACCTAAATGCAGAAAATTTTATGAGTTTTCATAAACATGGGCTATATGAACATACAAACAACAGTCAACATTTTATGTTTACGATGAATGGTTTGCTTACAGACTTATGTCCCAAAGCACAACTTACATCAGAGAATGTCACAAAGGTCTGCACCTATATTCTTGACTGCTCGCAATACATTTTAAGAAACTATTTTTAGAGATCGATACAAATAATTACAGCTGGGCACAGCACAGATAACTCTAACCACATCAGGGATTGACAAATGTGTTCGACACATCCATAATTCAAGAAAACCAGTTTACCGATAAAATGAAAAATTAAAGAGATAGAGAAGAAAATGAAGGCAAGGATTGGTAATTGTGATGATAAAATGATCATGATTTACAGCACAAAGCTGTTCAAGTGATAGTGATGTGTTACTTTTAGAACCTGTCCAACAATTGTGAGTTGCATGTGAAGTCAAGGCCAAATTTCTTTCAGGTTTCATCTTCTTAAGTCATTAGAATTAGAATGAGACTAGAGATCGGCCTGCTGTGTCACAGATCAGCCACTCTCGTGAAAGTGATCACATGTCCGTTGTAAATCCCGATGAAAAGGTAAAATGTTTGTCCTTGACAGGATAACACCAAGGTGTGAATAAGCGTAGATCTTGAGACTCATGATAGGATGATAAGTGATAATGGTATGCCTCATGCCATTATAACAGGTCATCAAGATTGACAACACGTGTTCTATTCAAATATGCTACAATCAAACTAGGGATGATTATTTACACGAAGCGCAGGCCCTTGGCAAAATGTCATTACCTATTTGATTTTGACTCCAGCACAGCATCAGCCACTGCTAGCAATGGGACAGATGTTCACTTCCCAATCCATTCCTTCACATTCAAATAACCATATGCACACATAAACTCACAATTGTACACAAACATAATTCACACACCATACAGCCCAAAGCACCACCACATCTGTCCTCAGCCACACCCCACCATCCAGCACCCACCTTAACATGACTAAATTCAAGGAAGTTCTAGTGCCTTACGCACACTACAGGTAATGTGCGAAGATTTGTCTCCATAGGCTACCAGCACAGCAGGAGCTTGCCAAATGGGCTCATAACCTGACATGCTCAATGACGATGGGTGTGTTGTTTTCCGTTATGTGCGCAGGGCGATTTGAATTTGAGACATTTGTGAGGAAAAACTTAATTGGATTTTTCCAAACAAGCTGTTTGACAAATCTGTGCGGGTGTTTGAAAAATCAGAGTTGTCAATACAAAGAAAATATAGTGGTTCAGTCAGGGAGTAGCATATTATACAAACTATCCATGACTTTGAGTTATCTGCGTGTGTGTGTTATCTGTGCCCGACTGTATTAACTTTTTAAAAAAAGGACAAGTGTAAGTCAGAGCATGCTTCTGCTAGTTATTTAGAGAGAAGGGGGGTGGGGTGGGGGGTGAGTGAGAAATTACAATCAAACAGAATAAATCAAGGGTAAAACACCTTCAGCAAGCATTAAAAACGTCAGACCGGGTAAATACAATACAGAGACAGAAATGAAAACAGATTCAATCAATGACATGGCAATGCAGCTTTCAGGTCGATAAATTCAGAGATGAAGTGTCAGAGGTCTTTTTGCCTTTCGAAAGGGAAGCAACTTGACGAGTGAGTTCCCGATTCTTAATCTGATGAACAGAAAATGAGAAAGAAAATGATTGTATATGTACTTATCTGTTCCTTGTAGGACGAAATGGCAATGAGAATAATGCATATCATTTTCAGAGCACCTACTTTCATACAATACAGCTCTTGGCCCTTTATAATGCCTTTATCTTAACAAAAAAATCAATTTTCTTTGATGTGCATATGCTCTTTAGATTAATGCCAACATGTAAGCAGCCATTGATACTATCACAGCACAATCGATGATGATGTGCACATCACATTTTGAATATAGGAGTACTATGAATAAGAAGGACTATTTATCAAGCTGTCATTTCATGAAATTCACTTTTAAATAAATTTTATATTTTGCCTCCGACTTTGTATCCCTTATATGTTGTGGGAAAGAGTTCCAGAAGGATGGTACAAGATGAGAAAAGGACCTCCCATGGAGTTTTTGACCTCCCCTCTAAAGGGTTCTCATAGACCGATCTCCTGATCTTAAAGATCTTGGTGGAACATACATTTTAATGAGGTTGCTTCAATACAAGATGGCTTTATTTTTATTGACAACACATTTAAGGCAAAAGGACAGCAATCTTGTAAGGACATAGGTCAACTAGTATTGTTAGGGTAAGTGTCCATACCAAGTATCCCATCCAAGTTTTAATAATGTCGCATAATGTCCCTGCGACTTCGTATGCTTTCTGATATATCAAATAAATAACAATAGGATAAAAGAAGCAAATAAGAAATCAATATGAATGTTTTAACATGAAAAAGGATCCAACTCCCTAACAACGAAGTAAGTAAAACTAGTCAGACTTCTACATTATTACTCAGAACCCATTAAGCAGTGTACATAGACCAGCAGGAAACTGACTGAGGCAAGATTACCTTCAGCAACTTCAAAAGTCTCCTGTAGTTACATACTACTCCACAATGCAAAATATTAACCAATACATCTCATCCCTCATCTAAACATAGTAAAAAATATCAAGATGGTGGATGCAGCATGTAACAGCGTCTAACAACAGTGTTATGGGGAAGTAAAATTAAAAGTTTCTCAAGAGGACTTACCTGCAAATTTTCTATCGATGTCGCATGGGATCGAATTGATGCTTGATTTTTCGCTCTAAAGTCCTTGTCAAGTTCATACATTTGTGCTTTCAGTTCTGTAATCTAAAACAAAGAGAGCTTTTTCAAAATTCATGCCGAACGACAACCTAGTTGCACTTGACATGAAATAAAATGCCTAGCCAATCCAATCAGAGAAAGATAAAAGTGTCAAATACATTCAGCTAAACACTCAAAAAAAGTCAACAGTTTATTTATCTAATAATTTTACACAAAGAAGAAAACACTATTGCTAAGCAAATCACAGGCAACAGCTCAAAATAAAGATTTTGTCAACATGGCTCAAGACATGAACGATTCTAAGCCTGAGCAGCACAGAAGAATGAGAAATTCACACACACAAAAAAAAAACCTCCTTCACATCAGATTTTATCAGGACTTGTATTACTGAAATGAAAACTCTCGATAATGCCTACCTTCTTATCCTTCTCCAAAAGTTGTTGATCTTTTCCATTCATTAGTTTCTTTAGACTCTCAATTTGCTCCCTCAGCTGTGTGATCAGAATGACATTCTCCGAGGTTGCAGTGTCAGCTCCTGCTTCATTGCTACCCGTACTGAGGAGGAAAAAAAACATATCTAGAATGTTTCATCACATTGCGAGATTAATACCCTCATATTCATATCACACTGAATGTACATAACAGCTTTGTGTCTACAAGTATTGTGAAATACGTATTTGTGAGTGCCCATCCACACTTGCCTTTTAGAGTTTCCATGACTACACAAACAATGGATGCGCATACTGTTACAATTTTGGACTACTGTTAAGTTTGGGCTATAAGCTGCGACCTTTCCCCTCAGATTTAAACCCTACAGTTTATTTGCGGACTTTCTCTGATTGCAGGAGCATCACTTCATTGTCTATTCTTCTTCTTCTATCCCGTGGTTGGGGCAACCGTGGGGGCACCACTGCATCTGAAAACCAGCTCTCGCCATCTATGTTTGTCCTCTGCTTTCCTCAGATTGTCACCCATTGTCTTTCCTGTCCACTCTGTAATGTTGTCCTCCCATCTCCCTCTCTGCCTTCCTCTCTTTCTCTTTCCTTGTACAGTTCCTTGCAGGATTGTTTTGGCAAGTCCTGTGGATCTTGTGACATGCCCATACCATTTTAATTTTCGTCTCTTCACAGTAATCAGTAGATCTTCATACTGCCCCACTGCTTTGGTGATTCTCTTTCGTACTCCTTTGTATTCTTAGCATACATCTAAAACATTAAAAAGTTGACATCTCAACACCTCACTTTAGCGTACGCCTAAGAAACACGGTCCAACAGACAGGTGGGTACTTTTCAAGACTCCCATGGAGAGGTCTAAACGGCCTTAGGGTAAAAATCTGCGAATGGCAGAGGAAGCACTCCTCGATATGTCTAACTCACTTGCGACTGGACCCTATCACCAGTCACAAGCGTTGAAAACTGGCATTTTTGGGGTATTTCAATAAATCACAACAACTCTCAGAATTACCCTATTGTAATTATTTTTTGACACAGTAAAGTAACATTCAAGCTTAATCTAATACAAAAAACTAAAGTTGTCTAAGTCTAATACTTTAATTTGTATGATTTTTTAAAAATTGACATGAATTTGATTTTCCGAAAAATTTCCAGAGACGTGATAAGTAGAATGACATTCACTACAACAACAAAAATAAAAGTTCAACGTGTTCTGGTTTGATTTGTATACATGTGCGAGTGTTTGGTGGAAATATAAAAGCTGGTCTGTGCATTGATTCAGACCCATACACTGAATTACATGAGACAGATGTACGGCACGACGTTGTGATTTCGTTGCGCGAAAATTACCACCAGTACTAGTGCTAGATCTAACCCTAGAACTACGACTCAGGTCGTGCTCGGGTACATATCCAGGATCCTAACTATTAGACACATATTCTGAGACACTAGAACTAGTAAAACGTACAGAAGTATAGAAAACGGCGAAATTATGTGATTCTTGTTCATGCGACTTCTTCGACCGTTACTACGACGCGACTGTCGGATTACTATCAGCTGTACAGAAAAAAAACAAAGCGCGAGTTCCGGTCTGTTCAACCCCAGTTGGGGTCACTGTCCTTCACCTTCAATAACTTAAAAACTACCGGCCCCAGAGATATGAAACGAAGTCTAAGTAGCTCAGGCTTGGCCAAACAAGGGTACGAGGCGGGTCTCGTGATCCGTGCGTGATTTGTAGAGCGGAAAAAAAATTCCAAAGTTGGTCACGCGGGGCTTGTGGGAGCCGTCGCGAGCATCGCAGCGGGGGTCACGCAACTGTTGTGTGAACCGTCTGAAGTGAGTTAACTCTGACGCATAAGAAAAAGATTTCAGCGGACACGAATATGATGACACTGACATACATATATATCTGTGAGGTATAATCTGGCCCGGCTCATTTGTGAAAAAAGTTCACATCTTTTATAAATGTAGTGGGTGCTGCTTGTGTATAGGTGCGCTAAATAGCCCAAACTTTATGGTTCATTTGATTTCATATGACTTTTGACAGGATATTTCAGAGATGTGAAATAAAAACTTATGAGACTTTCAGATGACACAGTAAGCAGCCTTCTCAGGGTCCCCAGAAAAAGATTAATAGACACCATAGTCAACTTGTTGAACTTATTCAAAATGAACCGCTACCCTTATTGTCATTTTTGACATAGTCCCTATTATATATGCCTCAACCAGGGTGACTGCCACCCCCGCTTCTCAATTTTCCAGTGGGGCTCATCCATTTTCCAGGGGCATGCTACATAACAATGACAGTGCATGCTCCATTTATACACACACACACACATACACACACGCATGTAGACATTATATCCAGTCAACAACATGTCAGCTATCCAGTCAACAACATGTCAGCGTGGCACTGAGATACTGTGTGACTTGCGTATCTCAGTCTGTTCTTACTTATTTTCCCCTCATCATATTCGCCTATATAAACTATATAAAAATGAGCCTTGTTTTGAGCCTGAGAAAAGGCCTAGAACCAGAACATTGACTGTCAAGAACCAGCTTGGGTGTCAAGATTTATTTAATAAACGTAAAAAACAAAAATTATTGCTCAAACTCAAAGCAGAGTAATAACTTAAATGGCTAAAGTAGATCTATTCAGTGAGGGAGGTGTAAGAACTGTGGGAGGACAAGATGCAGTGACACTGAAAATCTGTGAATCTTGAATAAAAAGCTAAAATATAGACAATACATGTAATTAACTATCACGAGAGACAGAAAAAAAGAGACAAATAGAGAGAGAAAGAGAAAAAAAACCCAAAGACAATGAAACAAACATACTATCACCCATCCAATGAAACGCGAAGCTTTAGGTTAAAAAACACAGCTTACAAGATATGAGTATGACGGATCCCAATTCCACACAAGGCCTGCACCAATGCACACTTTGCAGAAAGCTCTAGTAATAATAAAAATTCTAAATTCTAAAATTTTCCTCCAAGTTCAGTGTCTGTCATCCAGTGTTGCCTTCAGCACCACCCCTCCCCCGACTATATCTTTAAAAAAAATCAATAATTCCCCCCGTTCCGGAGCCCTATACTTCGCAGCGCTCAAGACGAATGAACTTTCGTGACTCCAATGATCACCTGTACTCACAATGTGATGTGAACCTGCAGGTTCACTGACTGGTCACGATGGCGAGCCCAACACCTTTCTTTTTTTTCCCCGCAAGTAACAGCACAGGACAAATATTGATTTATTTTCATGGCGACACAGCTTTGTAATGCATAACCTGCAAGTTACAAATGTTGTGTTAATCAGACAGCTACCGACAAATTTCTGGGTAGTAATGAAAATGAAAGTAGATCGAGCTTCGGTATCACACATACACTTCCGCTTGCTGCCATAGCCCACTTTTCGCGTGAAATGTACTCTCAGACTGGGAAAAGCCGAATGAATATCACAATCGCAACCGGCAAAAATGAACCCAAGGACGTTATCCAACTTGGTTTTCAAAATGTTTGAGAACTGTTATGTATTTTCCCGGGTCTTTCTCGCGGCAATTTACAGATTTCCTCAAATTCCCGGGTCTCTGTGATTTTTATCAAATTCCCGAGGCCTGGCAGTCACCCTGCTCAACATAATGTATCCCTCGACTCCTAAACAACAAGGAAAGCATAACAAATCATACTTATTCATGTTTTCAACTCAGAATCAATTATACAGCTTCCAGTGACAAGCATAAAAAATAACTTGTTTCATATTCTCTCAATTACAATTTGATTTTTTTTTTTTTACGTTTAAAGACAAAAAACTTTCCAAAAGACAGACATTACCTTTTTGGCGTTGATACTGCTGCTGCTGTGACTCCATTTGCTGAATTTTTCTCTGCCTTTTGCTTCTTGGCATCTCCACTGTCATCTTCATCTCTGAGGAAAACGAAAGGACCTTCAATCAGAAGAGGGGAAAAAAACCTGCAAACTGTCATGCCAGTGGGGATGACATTACCAAAACAAATGTCTCCATAACAATAATATGACTTCAACAACTCACTGTACGAACCTCTTGACACAGAGCTGCTGTACAGAATAAATGTGTGTGTGCCTAAACAAAGGTACCAAAAATCGGATTTTAACCATTTTGAGTTACGGGTTGTACATAATACGACATTCAATGCTGAACACAGTGGCTTTTCAATTTTTTAGATATCCCAAGTAGTTTGAGATATTGCACATTTTGCGAGGTAGGGTATAAAGATCTAATTTTGAGAATATTAGCTTTTAAGTTTAGAACACATACAAACTAGAAAAAAACGATGATACAATAGTTTCTAATGTATTTATTCATTGAAAATTCGTTTCCAATTCGGCATTCAGTTGACATCAATATCATGATAAGAATTCAACGGTAAAACATAGCGGGGAAGAGAAAACGAGCTTCAAGAATAGATTTTAATACCTTTTAAAAGCAGTTTTCATTATATTTTTAAAACTACCCTACCCTCAAAATAATTCAAAATAAAATATTTAGAAGTCAAATCAATGTTAAAAAAAGGAAGAACTATCATTTTTTTAAGGAAACATATTTCGGTAAAAAAAAAAAAGTGATTTTTTGCCATTATCAGCCTGTAGCTCTAAATGGTCTTTGGCGACTTTTGGTACCTTTCTTTGGGCACACACACTAATTCTTTTCCTCCAACTATCAGCACTGGTTTCACAAGAGAAGGTTGAAATTTTGAAAGCCCAGTTACAGACCATTCCTTTTTTTTTTTTTATTTAAAAAAGAGAACGAGTACCAGTATCTCCATAAAGTAAATACCACCCACTAAATGTAAACTTTGAGGATGAACCTTTCATTTCACTCATAACATCCTTCAGAAGGAGAGACAAAAGTACTACTCACACACTATGTCGCATTGACCTATAGGGTACAAAATTTATATGCACCAAATTCCGACAGTTTGGTATACATTACAACTCCAATCTGCTCTGATACACAACACTTTTGTACTGACCAGATCTTTTTGACCAGTTCAAAATCTTTAGTTTAATTTTAGTAAGGTTTTACGGAGCTCCCAACTGCATAAGGTCATATGAGTGCCAAGTAAATCTTTTTCCAATCAGGAAACACCAAAGGCCCTCAAACAACACAGAAATATATTAAAACCAATAAATGTCAGACAAGGAGTTAAAATGAGCATACTCTCTCTCTTTCTCAAATTCCAGAAAGTTTCAGAGCAGTGGTACCAAATAATTAAAGAATATCCCCAAACCAAATAATTTGTGTTTGCTGAGAAGCTTACATCTGTTGGTCAAGGTAGCAACTTACTTCGAGTGACGTCGTTTAGAATGGTGGGAGCGATGATGATGATGGTGATGGTGTTTTCGATGATGCCGATGAGACCTATGCTTTTCTTTGTCATCTCCGTCGTCTTTCTCCTCTAGCACCGCCGAAGATGATTCCTTCTCGGCAACCCGATTTTCTGCTTCTGGTTTCCCGAGAACTACATTGTCAAATTTTCTGTCACTATTGACAGGGGGAGTGTTTCCTCGACTGCTTCCACCACTTGTGGCTAATCTGGTAAGGCGTTCTAACACTGTCATTCCTTCTAACGAACCTGAAGACACCACTGTCTGACTTGAAGGAAAGTTCTGATCATGGTTTGTCGGAGTGTTTGACTTATTAGGTGAGTCTGCTACAAAAGATGAGGATGATTTTGAAGTTTTTAGAATCAGCTCTTGGGACTTTCTGGTCTTTGCAAGAACTCTTTTATATGCTTGGTCACACAACCAGCACATCAGTTTGCCATCCTGCTGGAAAAAAAAAATGCAACAAAAAATTCAAGAACGACTGACGAAATAAATGGTGAATTGATTCTTGTTCATCAAATGAGACACTTATTCTAAAAAAAAATTCTACTTCTCTTTTAACCCTTACAGTGGTGGTAAAACGGGACACTCAGTGGACCATAAACTAAATAACAATAAAACAAAATCATCATTCAGGTTTCTTCATTGTTTTCTGCACATCCAAAAACATCACAACTATCACAGTAAGGATATCAATATGGAAGACTGGGAGATGGTATAATTAATATTAACTTTCATTTCACTGGTTAAAAAATTAGCTAAACAACTTTAATTTTTACAAACTTGTGCAGAACAGTACAGAATTTCTTGAAGGACAAAAACATCCAATATAAAATCACAGAGACAAGATACTTTTTTAATGACTTATTTAAACATAACTTGACATGTACAACTGCAGAGCTTGAACTGACATTCATTTTAGGGTACAAACTGAGGACAGCCATAAAATCTACAGCAAAATCATGTAAGCTATAAAATCCACTCAGTACCATAACAGTCATAACCAGCCGCTTGCATGGCCTCAATTCAGTACCATAACAGGCGTACCATGGTTCTGTCCTTACTCTGATTGGCAAATATGCCATTCCGACCAGAGCCCATCAGGGTAATTTACTTGCGTACAATTTTCATTGAGCAAACAAACAGACAAGTCAATCAAACTGGGCTACTGAAAAAAACAGCTGTCAGCAGCAGCCAGTACAAAATGGCTTTCCGATTTTTGGGCAACCTCATTGACAATATTAACAAAATGCAGAAGGGTTGTTCCCAAGAAACTGACCCCTCAAGGTCCCTTCCTACCAACTGAAACTCAGTTTGGATGCTCAATGTGCCAAATCAATCTGTGCCAAGGGAAGTGCTTTCAGGGGCACCTTCAGCTATAAACGACTGTCATTAACTGTTTGTAGGTGGCTGCTTTTGGTGAAGGACAATGACAATTCAATTCTGGTACAATGACATTTTGGAGATAAAAATTGTATTTGCATGACTGTAATACTGGTTATTCAGTAAACATGATAATAAATATTGCTACTTGACGTTAAATTCTACTCATTTCAGTCCATTATGGTACAATTCTTTTCATATAGAAGCTCTGGGCTGTTTTCCGTTATTTTTTTTTAATGCATACACTGTGACAAAAAAAGGGGGGTTATTTCCCTTTGTGTGATACTGAAGCAAATTTTCACAATAGAGCCAGTAATACTAAGCGGGTTAAAGATCATTCACTGTAATAACAGAGTTGAACATAGCACTCACTTTTCTTCTCTCAGGACGATCAAAGGCACACTTGAGTTTGCACTGTTCACACACAAGAGGACGTCCCCATTTCTTCTCAGAATTAACACAGCGTTGGCATCGATTGCCAATAAACGCTGCTAAAACGCTGCAGTTCTCACATGCAGTAGGCTGGAAAGAGAATGAAACAAATTGACCCAAAAAAATTTAACATCAATTTCCAATAATGAAACAATATAATAAGTAAAACCAAAAGTTAAGAAATTGACCACCCTTTTCTCTCTCAGGCAAATATGATTTCATCAATTTAAACAATCCTTCCTGGCCATTTTTTCCTCCTTGTTTTGTTTAGGTAAGTGTTTTATGGCCTTCGCAACTGCATTAGGTCATTTGAGCGTGCAGGACAAATTAAACATTTTCAGTTTGGTACCATGGTAAGAATTTTGAATTTTGCCCAGAAGACGAAGGAAACCTCTACTTTTAATTTGTTTAGGAAAAATTCAACACAGAAATTTGTAGATCTAATAATTTGTAGATCTAATGTTTGTTAACATGAGTGCAAAAAAATAATCCATTTCCATGAAAAATATGTGCGGTATTCATTACGCAAAAGCAAGACATGTAAATAAAATCCAATATGGGCGCCGTAGCCTTGGAAACAAAACTTTTTTCTCAAATTTTATTGTGGATTTTAAGACTCCTTACTATGCTTGTTATATGTGTGAAATTTGGTAAAATTTGACCAGGTTATAAGCGAGATAGCCTTCAGGTGTAGCCCCCCCCCCCTCCCCATAACATATACAGAAGCACCGCAAAGAAATGTGTAACAAACCTTGCCATAATGCTTCACGTTTTGAGCGCATTTTGCACATATAGAACTGGTACTGCCCCTGCTGAATAATAAAAACACACATAAGCATTTTATGTTACAAACATTCAGAAAAGTACACAGCAAGCTTTTAATGATAATAACAATTTAGAAAAATCTTAGTTACATTCCTCTCCCAACTCACCAATTTAACCACAACCATGAAATGTTTTTCTACCTACCTACATCATACCCATTCTTTTTATCCAGCCTTTCTTCTGTAGCCCCATAGGTGAGGTTTGCCAGTAACAATGTCACCATATTCAGAGACTTTTGTTCACATTTTGGAATTTATCAGAGACGAAAAAAATGAAAAGTTCACTATGGGATACAAAGTTGCCCACCTTGTCACTTATGGAGTCGAAGAAGATGGGAACATTACTTATATTAACAAATTGATGTATTCAGAAAACCAAGTGCATGATTTTGTTTGTTGATATGCAGTTGAAGGAGCTCAGTCTTCAACAGAAAAAGAAAATAACAACTAAAACCAGCCCCACACGAGCAAAACCCTCCCACCCCCTGATCAAAGTAGGTATAATTTAAACTCTTCTTGTTTTACAAACCACAAGACATTGTTTGTATAGAATTGGGCATGCAAATAAAAATAAAGAGAAGAAAAATCCTATCTAAAATGAAATCAATGTAATTTGAGTCAGACTGAGACTAATTTCAGAACTCTTCTTTGCTTTTCATATTCTTTGACACAAAGACATTTTCAAGTTCACAGAAGGACATATGAAGCATGAATGAAGTCCCATCCAACCCCCCCCCCCCCCCCCCACTCAAATTTCAGAGAGCACAAATGATCTCACTGACAAAACAAAAAAATCAAATAACAGAGATTGCCAGTTTTCCACATCATTCTAAATATTCATAATTCTAGGCCAAATCTGTACATGATAGTACCACAAAAGCGACCAAAAAGCTCATATTTTTCAAGTGACCAAAGACTGCCTCACTAGTGTCTCCAATCCTGACCTGGACCAACTCAAAGACTGATTTACCTGTTCTGTTGAAACTCAGCACGGCAGTAAGTGCACTTCACTGTTGGGAAGTTGTTCCTACATTCCTGAGAAGAAAACAGTACTGTCATTCACTCAAACAAACAAAAAACTTCGGGATGATTGGGTCCGTCCAACAATATAGTGCGACACATTAAAATTTTCTGTTCAATCCCATGCATTTTTCAAGCCATCAGTCATCCCTTTCTTTTCTGTATTTTTCATCCTTCCAAGCAGATTAGTCAACATGGTGTCACATTTAACCTCACTCATTAACTACAATTTTAAAATCATTAGGAATTCTGAAAATTTTTATAAAGTACAATTCTGAGACAAAAAAAAATACCATAAAAATATGAGGACTGGATCTAGGCATCTATTTTACTTCTATGAATTGTCTCACAAAGTTCTCATCCTTAGAACTAGTATTCTTTTACAACAAGTGAAGTGAAATAATGTTGGGCAACCGTCACCAAAGTGAGAAGAGTTTAACATATATAAATTAATTCTGGATTTCGAAAATCTTCGGTTCTTTTATCCAATTAGCAACCCCATTACCCTAAGTTTCATTTAAAACATATCGCATTATTTATTAGATTGCCAACTTTAAAAAATTGGGAAATCCCGATTGTAGTCTCTATCGATGTATGTACAGCGGTGGTCAGGAGCAAGGCTCCACTCAGTGAGTTAAAACTTAAATTTATTTAGTAATTATAGGGCTGGTGATATTGATAAAGTGATAAATCTAGTTTACAACCCAACTAACAAAAATCCACAAAATATAAAGTGCAATATGGTTGGCCTACCTATCATAGGGCCTCTATGCATATATATATATATATATATATATATATATATATATATATATATATATATATATATATATATATATATATATATATGGGTACAGTACAGAGACAGATTTTAACAGAAATATTAATGGAAAAAAAAAGGCCATCAGTCTAGTCAGACCTCTGTACTCCGCCTCCACTATACCTTAGTAACTAAAATTCCGATTTCATTAAAAACATGAAGCTACAGCGAGCACCTAGCACACCTTTGAGATTGGCTCAAATATAGATGGCATATTATATTTCCGCCAACTATTTTTGTCGTCTTCTGGGGCTTCCCTCACCAGTTGACTAGATCTCACCGTGGCGGGTACGCTTTTCCGCTTAGTGCGATCGGCTACGTCACTAGGTTTCATTGCCGACTTCTTGGTTGGCTGTGGGTGTGCATGCGTGTGCGGTGTGCACGCGCTTTTGAGTGTGTAGTAAGTGTATATGTGCGTGTGTGCGAGCACGAGCTTGAGTGTGTGTGTGTGAGTACAACTTTGAGGAGAAGGAAATTTTAAGGAACGAGAATTGCTCAGATTGTATAAAAGATAACACTATCACTAACAGTAATAACACAAATTAATACCCTAAAACAAACATGACCAGATTTTGTCAACAGTTACTGGCGAGGGAAATCCAAGAGTCTTGGGGGAAGCCACGGACAAAGACAAAAGTAGATGGCAGAAATACGCCATCTTATCTGGGCCAATCACAGAGGTGTGTTAGATCTAGAATCTAGATCTAGCTGCTCGCTGTACTTGTCAGCTTCATGACTTCATCAACTTCATGTATTTTTTGTATTTTTATAGAAGCCCTCCCGTTTTGCGTCACACCTACTACCAGAAGTCAGCTCCTTCACCACTTTAGTGACGTCGGATATACGAATAAGGTCAGTTTTTTAAAAGTTATTAAGGCTTAGTTTTAGGCTTTTTTAAAAATAATGCATGGTTTTGTTGTCATAAGGAGAATTTGTGTTTCAGGGGGTATTCCCCTTTCGAGCGAGTACGTAAGAGCTGTATAGTAGGGCGGAGTTCAAGGGGGTCTCTCCCCTGAAATAAAGTGCCGTAACATCTAAACTAAGCATTTGCGATGTTTTTCAATGCCAAAACCGTGTTCAGGGCTCTAAAAAAATCCTTTACAAAACAATACCCTTTCTCACTGAGACAGGAGGGTTTCTATAAAGCAAGTGGCTATTCTCCGGCGTCCCGCCGGTAAATAGATCGGAAGCTATTCTCCGGCGCCATAATTAGGCCGCCTAGTAAGTCTACCTTTCATTATATTTTATCTATGATAAATATAACTTTATTCATTTATTTCCATCGTCCATTTGCTAATTTTAAAATAATGATTCTGTTTATTTAAACAAACAAAATTGATTCTGTGTCTAAAATTCTGTCTAGTCATATAGATCTAGTATAGCTTGCTGTTTAACTTATTTCTTGTTGTAATTTTCGATCAATTTAACTGATATGTCGCGACTTCAGTGCTTTCTTGTCATATCTCCATTTTTGTAAACGGAAGTGGCTATTCTCATCCGGGGTGAGAATAGAAAAACGATCTACCTCTCACCCCGGGTGAGACTTGCCAGCGTAGACTATTCTCACCCGGTGCGAAACAAGACCCGCTTTTCCTCATTTTGGAATACTGACTATCGGTGTGGATGATCAAATTGATAAAAGCCAAGAAAAAATTACGTTATAGCACAAAAGTAAGCTAATTTGATCGTCTTCAAAGATGCTATGGCTATTTCACTGTTCGAATCGAGCCGAACTACGCGGGTTGCCATTTTGTTTTGCCCGGAAGTTCTCTCAAGATCTTCTCCTCCCCTCTCTCTCTCTCTCTGTCTCTTTCTGAATACTGTCTATCGGTGTGGATGATCAAATTGACCAAAACAAAGTTAAAAAATGATGTTAAAACACAAAAGTAAATTAATTTGGTTGTCTTTAAAGATGCTACGGCTATTTAACTTTTCGAAACGAACCGAACTACGCGGGTCGCCATTTTGTTTTGACCGGAAGTTCTCCCGCTACTCCTCTCTCTGTCTCTTTCTCTCTCTCTCTCCACTGCCCAACATACAAAATTGTACGCTTTTAGTAGGCTACACTACAGTTGTAATGGAACGTTTGTTCACGGCACAGAATTCTACAATTTTTCTGTTATCACAGTGTAGAATTCTGTGGTTTAGGGTGAACGCAAAATTTGTTGGCCTAGATCTAGGCTATAACGGTGAACGCGCACCGGGTGAGAATAGCCAAAAAAAGACTAGCCTGCACTATTCTCATCCCGGGTGAGAATAGAGGTGGCCTTTGTAAACAGTGAAAATGACTTCTTCTTATGCTCACTCTTTGTTATGAACTCGCGTCAATAGTTGTGAACACGTTTCTTCAAGCACCAAACATAATCCATAATGTTAAATTGGAGGAATTGGGGCAGTTTGTGTCTGAAAACCTATTGTCTGCATCTTTGTAGACAACCAAATTAATTTACTTTTGTGTTTTAACATCATTTTTTAACTTTGTTTTGGTCAATTTGATCGTCCACACCGATAGACAGTATTCAGAAAGAGACAGAGAGAGAGAGAGAGGGGAGGAGTAGATCTTGCGAGAACTTCCGGGCAAAACAAAATGGCGACCCGCGTAGTTCGGCTCGATTCGAACAGTGAAATAGCCATAGCATCTTTGAAGACGATCAAATTAGCTTACTTTTGTGCTATAACGTAATTTTTTCTTGGCTTTTATCAATTTGATCATCCACACCGATAGACAGTATTCCAAAATGAGGAAAAGCAGGTCTTGTTTCGCACCGGGTGAGAATAGCCTACGCTGGCAAGTCTCACCCGGGGTGAGAGGTAGATCGTTTTTCTATTCTCACCCCGGATGAGAATAAAAAGTGGCACGAAGTGGTAAAGTTGTGGGAATTTTCTTCCAAGACAAACAGATGAGAGAGGTATTTGCAAATCTGCACCAACAAATTATTAGTAATAGACCGGCGGCGCGACGCCGGAGAATAGCTTCTGATCTATTGACCGGCGCGACGCCGGAGTAGCCACTTGCTTGAACTATAAAAATTAAATTTACCGGACCGTATTTTTAAATTTAAGGAAGGTCTTCACAGTAACGACAGATCCCATAATTTTCTTTTAGGAGGCATTTCTCAATACTAATGGGGGTTTTATTAAGCCTCAGGAGAAGTATGAAAAGAAACTTGAAAGGCTCTCATTGAGAGAGTCTAAGAGTTGTTGACATGACATGGTGAGAAGTGTAAGAAAGAAGAGTCTGAAGAAGAGTGTCGACACCGACAAGTAACCAGTAAAGGTCGACCAAACCTTGCATAACTGCTCTCCTTGGGATAGTTCATCAAATGGGTATCTTTTATGACATTTGGTACATGAAAACAAAGCTGCCATCATTGGGGAAATATCATAATGTACACAGAAAGGAAGTAATTAGTGGATTTGATTTTCTAGGGAAGCAATAAGCAGAGCAACATTCGATCTCGAAGATAAACGGAAGTTGTCCTTTTTGAGCATGCGCAGTTACTTTTTTTGAAAGAATAACGATGTTGACTTGTGTTTGTTTGTAGCCTTGGCCTAAATCAATTTAATTTTCAAAAAGTCCATTTTTATTTAGCTGTCTTAGATTCATATGAAAATAATTATAATTTGATTATTATCCTTTGATAATATCATCGTATTGAATATAATGTACATATCATTTGTCATCTCCTATCCAACAATCAAACACAAAAACTCCCGGATGTTATCAACTTTTGAACATTCTTCTCACTGAAGATTGTATCTCTGTCAACAAAACAAACTGCAAATGCAAGTCCATACGAAGTTGTAAGTGGAAGATACTGACTGAGCCTATGCCTACTAAATTACCTCATTTAGTGCTCTGCTGGCGAAATATTATTTCTGTGTACGGTCAGCTTTTTTGAATGTAGATCTAATCTAGATCTATATTAGATCTAGATCTAGATTCTAGATCTAACATTTTGTCGTTATTGTACAATAGCACAGTACAGGCGAGTCTTTTCTTTTGGCTGTTTATTTATTCTCACCCGGTGTGCGTTCACCGTTGGCGTTGTTATGTTATACTTTAGAATTCTCATTTCTTAAAGGAAGTGGCAAGTCTCACCCGGGGTGAGAGGTCGATCGTATTTTTATTCTCACCCCGGGTGAGTATAGCCACTTCCTTTAAGTTTAAGAAATGAGAATTAAATACGCAGTGGCTACAGGCTATGGCTATGTGATGTAGAATCTAGATCTAGATTCTAGTTTGCAGGCTACGTTCACGGCACCCTGTGTCATCCGCCATCGGTCGTTCAGACTCAAAGTGAATGAGGGAACAGCACAGGAATACTGTCGTCTGTCGTGAAAAATAATGCAGCGCTGGTCTAAATGCAACAGAGCTTACGGAGGGCGGAGGCGAGCACAGCAAAACAGCCTCAGTCGACAAGGCCTCGGTCGCTCAGCACGCAGAACACGATTCCCGACAATTTGAAAATACAAGTCGTTCGAAAAAATCTGAAGGGAGAATAGAAGAAGACCAATGCGGAAAGAGGGGTGGGAGGGGGTGAAAAAAAGAAACAAAAGGGAAAAACATCGTCGGGCACCTAGCAGTACGTAGCACACCTCTGTGATTGGCCCAAATATAGGATGACGTATTTCTGCCATCTATTTTTGTTGTCATCAGGGGTTTCCCCCCAAGACTCTTGGGTTTCCCTCGCCAGTAACTGTTGACTGGATCTTGCCGTGTTTGTCTGGTTTTTTTATTGTTGTGTATGTCCTGCGTCTTGTGACAAGATGCGAATCTTGATCAGCAACCTATTACGGCGGATGTTCCGGGCCTGTCACGGGGGTCACTCAGTGTGTCGTGTGCTGTTGGTGTACAGCGAGCGGACCTGGAAATACCGTGGAGTGTGTTAATCAGTGATGAAAATGACGTTGAACTATCTTTTATAGCTTTCCATGTGTGTTACAAACACATGAATGAATAAGCCACTCTCATGAGCTTTTGCCAAAAGGTGGGGGTGTTTGCTTAAGGACTTTTTAAATCAACCACTACTCATGGTAAAATATGTTTTCTTCTGAAAACTTTATGTATATGGCAAGGAAATAAGTTGGTCAAGCTGCATGAGCAAGTAGATTGATGTGTGCATCTTATATCTCTACATAGAAAGATAATAGTACTAAAAATAGGGCATTTTTTACTCATCCTGAGTGCACACGTAATTGTATGTTAAATACAGAATATTGTTAATCTTAAACTATCAAACAGAAGTGCATTCAAACATTGAAAATAGTTTGTATACACCATCATGACAGCGTGTGTCCATTAAAAGGGTTTTATTTTTTTATATTAATGATGTTATTGCTGAGTAAAATTTATAAGTTCGTTCATAACTCGTGTCATAATTACATCATCAGACTTTCCAAGGTCTAGAAAACCCAAATCGTTAAACATATCATTCCGGGGAATGACCGGTATTAAACATTGGTTTGACATTGATCCATCAGAAGGGTAATTTTCCGCTCCATCGCATGGTTTTGCTTAAATATGACTTTGATTGAGATAATCCAGGTTTGTCATAATGATGTTATGAACAAACACTTTATGATATTTCTGCAAAATATCATGTGAGGGACTTCCCACTGTTTCACAACATCCTTTTACATGGTGGAATGAACATGGAAGAGTATCGTGCTGATGACTCAAAAGAGAAGCGAAGAAGAGGCAAAAATATGCTTGTCATAATGGATTGTCATCATGTTATGAACGTGACAGTGTGTCATAATGGTTATGAACGAAACCTTATTCCATGTAATTTACAGTTGTTTTGGGATGTATTTTTAATTTTAACCCAACTTGAGGATGTATTAGACCTTGCTTACATTCTGATATTTTGATTTTTATCATAAGTGTATGGGTCTGGATTTTAATTAGTATTTTACTTTTGTAGTAATGGTTATGAACGAACTACTTATTGTACTCTGAGGGCTTTCCAGAGTTGATAAACATTAAAAACATGTACACAGATACATATTATGAGGAAACTTTCATTTAATATAAAATTTTTAAGTAAATGACAGGTCAAAATATTAATTTTTAGGTCAAAACTGAAGTTTGTCATAATAGTTATGAACGAACAATTAAAGGTATTCTAAGGGTTTTTCAGTGATTAAACTTTGAATTCTTCCCACATATAACCTTATTTTGAGGAGAGTCTCATAAATTAAAACAATTTTATGTGAATGACAGAACAATAAGTTAATTTTTTGGGCCCAAAGTAAAATTTGTCATAATAGTTATGAACGAAACAGTGTGTCATAACGGTTATGAACGAAACACTATTCCATGTAATTTACAGTTGTTTTGGGATGTATTTTTAATTTTAACCCAACTAAAGGACAGAATAGACCTTACATACATTCTGATATTTTGATTTTTATCATAAGTGTATGGGTGTGGATTTTAATTAGTATTTATACTTTTGTAGTAATGGTTATGAACGAACTATTTATAGTCCACTTTATATATTTTGAGGGCTTTTCAGTGTTAACAAACTTTAAAAACATGTACAGAGATACATATTATGAGGAGAGTTTCATTTAATAAAAGTTTTAAAAAATGAATGACAGCTCAAAATGAGTACATTTTTAGGTCAAAATTGAAGTTTGTCATAATTGTTATGAACGAACCATTTTAAAGGTATTCTAAGGGTTTTTCAGGAAATAAACTTTGAATTCTCCCTACATAGAGGAATCTATAATATTTTAAGGAAAGCCTCATTAATGAAAACCGTTTTATGTGAAAGACAGAACAATATAGTAAATTTCAGGGGCCAAAAGTAAAATTTGTCATAATAGTTATGAACGAAACAGTGTGTCATAATGGTTATGAACGAACTTTAAATTTATGCATAATATGCCCTAAGACCAGTTTGCGTTTAAAAATAGCTGTTCAATGGTCTTCCATTTATCACTTGACTATAATTAGACCAGAGTGTTATTTTAGACAATTCTAGTCAATGAAACTTGATATAATCGATAGTATTTTGGTCACTTATTGTTCGTTCATAACTATTATGACACAAAAAAGTAATTTTATCAAAAATTAATAAAGATTTTTATAAATTGTCAATTTTATGTATTTTTGGAAGTTATTTGCTATGTCTCAAAATATAACATCAGCCTAGCTGAAGAAATGAACTTTGAGTATTCATAAATTTGTGTCATCATTGTTATGAACGAACTTTTTGCTATTTCCGTCATTTAAGTCAGAATTACACCAAGACCATTGCATATACAGCTTTGGCAGTTACTGAGCCTGAAAGAGCAATCATTAGGCCATATAATATGGGTGATTAAAGAATTATTACATAAAGTTGATTTTGGACCTCATTTGTCACACCCTGGTATCCCACCTTTTGGCAAATGCTCTCATATGCTGATAAGATATTACGGTTTTCTTTTACTTTCCCTCCCATCTTACTGTTAGCTACCAGTTGTCTATTTTCTACAAAATATTGATGCGCTGAACACGAGAATATCTACTTCATTTCCGTCGCAAATTAATAGTTTTTGAAATATTTGATTGTTCTTTATCAAGCTATATTCACACTATACCTAACCGCGCAGTAATTTGTATGCTTTGGACCTATCGGGGGGGGGGGGGGGGGGGGGGGGTTTCAGGGGGCATCCCCCCCCCTCGTTTTAACCCATTGTAATTTGATATTTTACAGTTATAAATGTTGTAAATTTTTCTGGAAAATAATTGATTTGCGACAGTTTTGGTGACTTTATTACTTTATAATGTGTGATCTGCATCAAACAAACTGCATACTAACCCCTGAGTGTGCGGAAGTGAAAGTAAAAATTTACCGTCATTACGAGGAGTTATGCCCATTCGAATGATCTTTTTAGACGCTCTTGTTGTTGCGAATGATCTGGGATTTGAAAGGAGAAAATATCTTAGGTCAGTTTCTGAATGTTTTAACAATTGGTCGTTTTACCTGCACAATGGTTAAGTAATCAAAACTATCAAATAATGCTTATATTTTATCATCAGGTAGTATCATTATTAATACCTGACAAGTTCATGAGATTGATCAAGAAGATGCATGAGGGAATGAGTTGCAGTGTCTTACCTGGAGGGCAGCGGACAGACTCGTTTGAAGTGAATACAGGAATGAGACAGGGATGCCTACTATCGCCTTTTCTCTTTTTATTAGCAGTGGATTGGATAATGAAACTGACAACATTGGGACTATGCGGTGGCATGCAGTTGACCCTTTCCAGTCAGTTGGAAGACTTGGACTTTGCCGACGACTTGGCACTTCTTTCTCACAGTCGAGCCCAGATGCAACAGAAAACAGATCGCCTCAGGACCTTCTCCCGTACTTTTAGACTCCATATTCACACGAATAAAATGAAAGTTCTACGAATGAATGCAGCCGACGTTTCTGTCACACTGCAAGGGGCACCATTGGCGGATGTTGAATCCTTCACCTACCTGGGAGGTGTCATCAACAAGGCAGGGGGAACAGACGAAGACATCAAGGTCAGAATCCAAAAGGCAAGAGCAGCATTCATCATTCTCTGGAATATATGGATGTCTAAGGAACTTGGATTGAACACCAAGCTGAGGATCTTCAAAACAAACATGAAGACTGTTCTACTGTATGGCTCAGAGACATGGAGGCTCACAGCATCAGCAGCAAGGAAACTGCAGAGCTTCGTAAATGGATGCCAATGAAGGATAGTGGGGATCAAGTGGTACGATCGAGTCACCAATATCTCCACTGTGGGAAAGAACAAGCCAAAGGCCAGTAAAGGAAGACATATACTGGTATAATGGAAATGGATTGGACACACCCTGAGGAGACCCCCGACAAGCATCATCAGGCAGGCTTTAACGTGGAACCCACAAGGAAAATGTAAAAAGGGAAGACCAAAGATGACATGGAGGTGAGCGGTACAAGCGGAAATTGAAAAAGCGGGGACGTCATGGAAACAGATAGAAAAGGATGCTCAGGACAGGCTTCGCTGGGGTAATGCTGTTGATGGCCTGTGCTCCACTAGGAGTTAAAAAGGGCAAGAGAGAGAGAGTATCATTTCATGATGAATACAAAATCAAGCTCATTTGAAAGATTTTGTCTAGAGAAAAATGGAAGTCTTGTTTCCTGACTATTCTTTCAAGCCCCTCATATGTCTAAGTGGGTCAGTTTGTTCAGTGTCGAAATAGGCTTTTTATCGGGGAGCATAAACCCGCTTCCACTTCTTTTCTAAACAATCTCAGCAATTCTTGCTCCCTAAATTTACCTTCTCCTCAAAGTTGTACACACATACACACAAGTGCGTGCACTCGCACACACACACGCGCGCACACAGCCCAAACAGTCGGCGATGAAACCTAGTGACGTAGCCTATCGCCTACTTAGCGGCAAAGCAGGCCCACCACGGCAAAGAGGGGTGGGAGAGGGGGCAGAAAGTAGAGACGAAAGCAGAAAACAGAGCTTTGTTTAAAGAGCAGGAATGGAAAAGAGATGAAAGGAGAAATTTTGAGATAAGAAAAACTTTTGTCGCTATCTGGAATCAAATCCGGGACCTATTAAATGAGAGGCAAACGCTGTAACCGCTCGACCTCGAGAGCCCCCCATTTATTTTTATTTTAAATAAGTTTTTATTTTTATCTCTGTCACATAGAAAATTGCTATTGTCCCTGTTGTAAATCTTTTAAAATCCTCTAAAAACCACCCGCTGGAATTTTTTGAATAGTGTTTATTATGGAACTTTCTAGAAAATATATTTTTACAACTGGAGACATTTTTTGGGGTGGTATTTTACAGCGGTCGCAACTGCATAAGGTCATATGAGCACACGGGGCACATTAAACATTTCAGTTGGTAGGAAATTTTAAATTTTGCCGGGGTAGTGGTCGAAGCCTCGATTTTAGACCACCAAGGAATCTTTAACGTGCACAACTTGCGCACAGGACCTTTAAGATTTTTTGCCCTTGTCCGAGAAGGCTAGGTGTAGATCTTTCATACCAGAAGATCAGGGGTGTGGCTGAAAGACAGCAGTAAGAAGGAGCCAAGGAGTAGCAGCAGAAAGGCAGCAGAAAGAGTCCAGAGGAGGGGGCAAAGGGGGTGGGGGCAGAAAGTGGAGATGAAAGCAGACAAAAGAACATTGCTAAAGAGCGGGAAAGGAGGTGAAAGACAATTTTAGAGAAGAAAATGTTTTCGTCGCTACCCGGATTGGAACCCAGGACCTTTGAATGAAAAGCGAACACCTTAACCTCTAGGCCACGAGAGCCCCCAGAGACGGTTTGAAGATTGAGGAAATATTTGACAATAAGTTGCACCTCGCATTTTTTTACCACAATATAATAATTTTTAAAAAATATATAAATAATACATGATTACACTTTTATTTGTCCCAGAAGGACCTGAAGGGCACTTTGTTTTACAATGGCAAACATACATACATAAATACATTATAATTATAAATACGTAATGTTATACATAAATACATACATGCATAAATACGTACATAAATACACACTATTACACAAATACAGAACAGTTTACAACAATGCCACTGTCGGTCGCCACTGTGCAGCGCCCTGTATTTTGAGCTAGGATTGTCGTGTCTTGCTCAAGGATACACTCCAGTGACCACCCATCTGATCCCTGTGTCACCGACACTTGCTTGACATTGCTTGAGTCAAAACTCACTACTCACTTAGCCACTGGCAGACTGGGTAAACAGTAACCACTCATTTCACTTATGGTTTGTGAGTATGAGTTCTGTGCGGGGCTTATGGGTTTTGAGGGATCGCACGTTTACAGTAGTGGTTTACTTCACCTGCGGCTGAAAATTTATTGCCTATTGGTCAACAGTGGGAGGGGCCAATGCAACATGATCGGTTGGAGGGACTACCTAACAATAACGACAGGTAATTGGATTATGATGGCTTGCCCGCAACATCAGGAGCCAATGCATGATTTATGGCAAAACGTTAATGGAGTCGCTAAGGTGGCCGTTTAAGACAGGTGTTATTGTTTGGTGTGATAGGGGTTGTGTGTTAAAACATGATGGCCGCGGCTGCGTTGTGACACGTGGGGATTTTACTCAGTGAAATTATATAGAAAAAACGCCAGAGGAGGAATAGTAAGTGGCCGTTTGTACAGGTGGCCGTCATGGCAGGTTCCGACTATATGAAATAGAAACTTCAATTAAATAATTTCATCAGCTGTATGGGATACCATTAGAAGTATAAAATTTCTTCTAAAAGTTAAAATTAAAAATCTGTTAACATTTATTCCTAATTTAGAGCATCCAGTTGAAGATTTAACAGCTAGATTCTAGATCTTGATTTCTCATCTACTAAGACTGGAGAGCTTGCTTGGTCTAGATCTATATCTAGGAACTTGTTTTAGTTGGATTAAATTTTCTAACTTAAGGTCTAGATCTTGATTTTGTCTAAAATATTTTTTCTGTTTTATTGCCAGACTTTGAACTGCATTCAACGAGCAAGGCCTGCTTCTTTCTTGTCCAAATCTTTGCACAAGTGGATACTTACTTTAAAGTTACAGTATCATTCAATCTCCATAGAAAAGCAGTGCGACTTGATTCCAAACTGATGTGACAAGGAACAAAAATGGAGCTGTTTCTCTGACATGCTGTAGGCATAGGACTTCCTCTCTTGACTTTCATTTTCAAGAATATTTTGAAAATTGATTACTTACCTACATTTGACTATTGAAAAGCTACAATGGACAGCGGATGTGCAGATTTTTACAAGTTTGAAGGACGAAATCTATATTTATGAAACAGTGAAGTGAAAACTACAGTACAGCCTACAGCAAGTGTTCACTTTGAAGGAGATACAACCCCCTGTGGGGAGTTGAAATGTATCCCTATTCCACCAAGTACAGTAGTAAAGTAAGTCAGTGCATTTTTTTTTTTAAATCTTTCGAAACTGAATTTCAATTTCAATCTTGATTTTATCAGGTTCGTTTCTTACTTTTTTTGCTTTCATTGTAAATAGAGTTTCTATTTTTTTTAAAAGCTAGTCTACAGCTTATTTATATCTTTATCCATTCTCCTGGCTTTCCCATACACATGAAATTGTTTTCCTTTCTCCCCTGTTTACAATCCTGTCTCTTTTCATTGAAGCCACTGGCACTCTTTACTTTATACAAAAGTATGGAATTTTTCGTCATGTCCATCTATTGTTCCAGTATTCATCAGATGGAGATACTTGATCTCACCAATGTAGGCTGCTTCACGTATTGAGTATGAAGAAGCAAACTGCTTTAATTTCTTATGTGCACACGTAAGACATAGAGGTAGGCAGTGAAACTTTCCCTTACTTCCTTGTTTAACAGAAGAAGGACAAAAAAGAAGAAGAAATGCCTGAAAAAGGTAGAAATACTGGATCAGAGAAAAATGAGTGAAAGAGTACCTACCCGAGTAGTAAAAATGCAGGCTCAAATATAAAACATACAGCCACCTCAACTAACTTGAAGCAAAATTACCATGTTAACTATATAAATGAATGCAAAGTTGAAATATGTTCAAAATCATTCCTGCTTATCTTGCTTTGAATTGTGCTTTTTTTTTTTTCTTCGTCTTCTTTTTTTTCCCTTTTTTATATTATTATTTTTATTTATTAATTTTTTTTGTGAAGTGTCAATGCTCAGTTTGTATCAAGCTAGATTATTCGTCTGATTGTCTTGTGTAAAAGTCCCTCCAAGTCTCATCTCTATTTCAATTGATTTAACTTTTGAAAAGTGTTCATAGCGCTCTTTGTTGACCTTCTGTTTGGCTGGATCCTAACAGAGATGGAGTGAAATATTATAATTGTATAATTGCAGATCCTGTGATATAACTTACTTCAGACTTCAGTAGTCTCCACCCAAGATCGCACCACTTGCAATCTCTGTTCGCTTAACATCTGTTTAAAGAAAACAGAATTTTTACTATGCAAAAGTCACACTAAGACCCGGGTCTGAAGGCCTACATTCAGTTAAGAACCCGCATGTCAGATCATAATTTACGGAACAAAAACCATGGTGGACACAGTACATCAATCAAGAGTCAAAATTTGTGATCATTGGACTGCCTGTTGCGTCACAGATCAGCCACTCTCGTGAATGTGATCACATCCTGTCCGTGGTAGATCTCGATGAAACGATGCAATGTTTGCCCTGACAGGATCACTCTGAGGTGTGAACTCGCCGACCCGTTTGTTGTCCCCAAACATCGCACTTACATGTGAGCCCTCCACCTAAACTTATATCATCGCTGGGTGGGTGGGAGGGACCTACAAGTCTGCTCCAGGCAGGATCACATCAAACTGTGAACTTTTCCCTGACCGTTGTTGAGGTTGCATCTACTCCTGAATTTGTGAGACAGACTGAATTTAATTTGTGTGATCACAACAAAATGGTGCGTTATGACAACGGCGAGGGAACTCGGTCAGCAGAGATGGAAAGCTTTTAATGTTGGACTGGTAAAAGGGAAGAGCAACTGGATGAGCGTAGATTTTTGAGACTTCTGGTAGGATTTTAGTTAAAATGACTTGACTCATGCTACTGTGATTAGTCATCAAGGTTTTAATTAACCACTTTTTGCTCGCCAGAAATCATAAACCCACACATGGGGGTCACGCCAATTCACTTCAGAGTAAGGGTCCATTTTACCAGTTGTTGGGCCTGAACATGATTCACTATGGATTCTTCTCTTTGTGTGTCGGTTAAGATCCTGTTCGCTTAAGATTCTGCATTTTCCTTGCTCCCGAGCACGGGATTTTAGATGGGGACTACTGTATATGAAAACTTGCCATAAAAAGAGCAATAAACAAAAAAACTCCGAAAAACATTTTATTACACAATTTCTCAACCGTACAACGTTAAAGTTGTCTCCTTTCACCTTCTTTCCTGCTCTCTAGTAATGTTCTGTCGTCTGCTTGCATCTCCACTTTCTGCCCCCCACCTCCACTCCTCCTTTGCTCGGGCTCCTGACTCTTTGTGCAGCCTTTCTTAACTTTCTACTGCTACTCCTTTGCTCCTTCTTAATGCTGTCTTTCAGCCACACCCCTGATCTTCTGGTAGGTAAGATATATATACCTAGCCTTCTTAGACAAGGGCAAAAAATCTCGGGGGTTCCGTGTGCAAGTTGCGTACGTTAAAGATCCCTTGTTGGTCTTAAATCAATAAGAGTAGGCTTCGGCCGCCGCCCAGGCAAAATTCAAAGTGTTCTACCAACTGAAAATGTTTAAGGTGTCCTGCGTGCTCATATGACCTTATGCAGTTGCGAGGGCCGTAAAACACTTACTAAAAAATTTTTTTAAAGTTAAAGCATGCATCCTAAAGATAGTTCCCATGAAAATTAGGTTACAGTCCACATTGGATACTGTGTAATGTTCTTTAAGAATGGTTTCACGGTCTTGTCTTTACTTATGTTATCTTTACCACTCCACAGCCATCTCCCTAAATCTCTTGTCTGGTACTAGTTCAAGTTCTCCCACAGACTGATTAAAAGTGTTATCTTATGAACATCCTGTATGTTTGTGAAAGTGGTGTAAAAAAACAACAAACAAACAAACCCATAAACAGTCCAGTGGCCGGTTAAGTCTATTATGGTCTGCCGCTTACACTTCTCTTTTGTCTGTGCAGTACTGTAGTTCTGACACGTTCCTCCTGATATGTGGCTTCTGGGTATTCAATTGACTGTTTGTTGGAGGGCACCACTTGCTCGTCCTAATTCTTTTCTTTGCGTCTCAAGTTTCTGTATGTGTCATGCTTTTTCCCTGATCTAAGTGAAAATTACAAGATGAGTTGAATCTTTATCATCCAGACGATGGCCCATTAGTTTGGTGTTTCACCACGCACGCACATATGCACACGCGCACGCACACACACACTACACATACATAATATGTGCTTACTCCCACAAACGCACACACAGTCACACACATAATGATGCAAATGAGCAATTATTGTTAACAACAGTCCTGTTTAATCTAGACATCAGTATATTCTGATTGCAATCTTCTGGTACGTATTCTGATAGCTGTATGCTTTAAAGGTCAAAGAATTTCAAAATGATTAAGATGATAGGACCTGAGTTTAACGGATGGATGTAAACATTTTTTTTTTTTACCATCTAACAAAGGTCTTTAGATTATTTGTTGTTTTTAATTGGAGGGAACAATGGATGTTGGTATTCCGAAAAGTTGGGATCAATTTTTTCCAGTACTAGGAATACTGTCATTCATCAAAATAAGAGGACGCAGACTCTGAAATTTTACCTGCCTGCTGTATAAATCGATTCGGTTTTATTTTATCTTGATGTCTTGTGTTTCCGGTCCCTGCTGTCATACTGAGATTGATCGTATTTTCAATTTTTTGAGTGGTAAATGGACAGCAATGATATGGATTTGTTTCTCTTTGCTCAAGCTGTACAAAACTATCATGTGCTTTGTGCAACCACATATTGTGTAACTCGGCGTTGTGGAAGGTTCAATTGAATTAAGGTGACGTGAACTATAACATTAACACAGGGCTTGAATTAGGTGTTCAGGAGGGCAGGCAAAAATTGCCTCGGTGGGGCCTAAAAATCTGAGGGCACCGAGGCAATTTTCTAGGGCACCAAGGCATCAAAGTTGGTAATACTGGATCGTGCATCACAACGTTTATATAAATAACAATACAATTTATTCTTACTCTACAAAAGCATAGAGTTATCGGAAAATTTGTAAAATCATGAATGAAAACTAAGTAAATCACTAGATGATCAGAATATAGAAAATATGTTGGCACACACAATATAGAAAAAGACTGGCTTACTGTTTGTCCCTTATGGGAAAACACAAGTGATTTTAACCCTAGTCTTCTGGATGGTCCGATTTCCCTAGAAGCCTGTAAGGGGGCCTCTCAGACCCCACTATTTATCCTTTGTATTTTATGGATAAACTTGGTGGTTGATCATCATTTACAGAAACTTAAACACAGAAACGTTGAAACAAAGCACCTAAGACTACACATACAGAAATAATCTGTTTAACGAACACATTTATTAAACTTTATGTATCATATATTAGTTGGTGAACAACTTTGAATGAGGTTAGACTGAAGAAATCAATGCAATTCTGGCACTTTTTTTCCTAATGATTGTGGGCCGGTCATGTCATGAGCATGCTGTTTTTATTGCTGAATAATGAGATTAAATTTAAATGATGATGTGGTAGTTCTTCAGTTAAAAATGAATCTCATGAAAATGCCCAAGAAGACTTAATTACGGTAAATGATTATTAGGAAGACGCCAAAATAGTGTGGTACATATATAATAACTTGGTACCAGTACTGGCACCGAAGACCAGGAAACAAGTGCTCGGAATACGAGTGTCTACTGACAGTGAAGACAAACGTGCTTGGAACCACAAACTGATATTTCACAAGATATTCTGTCCTTGTTTCTCTGATGAAGTCCACATCGTTTTCTCTTTCTTTGCCCATGTTTAGTGGCCAGTGCTCTTGCTTCTTGGGTTTGGGTAAGTGGTGTGACACCACAGAGAAGTATGCTCATACGAGCTGACTTAGGGATGTTCTCAGTGGCAGCCCGGCATTGTATGTATGGCAAGCAGAGCTCATCACCCAACATCTCGAGGAAGATTTTTCTCCTGTGTTTCTTGCGGATATTCCACTGGGGATTTTGAGCAGTGAAGCAGATGTAAGCAGCAATAGCTGCAACATCCAACAGATTGAAGAAGAAGGTCAGAGGCCATCTCACGGTCTGCCTCTTTTACATGTATGCATGGACCATCTGGTCCAGAGAGTCCACATCGCCCTTTGTTTTGTTGTAAAAGTCGTTGATTTCTGCTTTTCTGGTCTCCCCGCCGATGCTGCCATCATGGTGCATACTTGACAGGAGAGAACTGCCTTTCCTATTATAGTAAAATGCCTTGGGGTCTGAGAGGCCCCCTTTAGGGTTCGGGGGGGGTAGTCCTAGGAAAATATTCATCACTGTCTTCCAAATTATCCAAATAACTTCATAGACCGTATTCATGCTTATCAGAGGGTGTTTGAAGAATACCTGGGAGGAAAATAACATCGAACCAAAAGTTTTGTCGAAAATGCCTGAAATATACCTGTTGGGGTCTGCGAGGCCCCCATCCAGAAGACTAGGGTTAAAAAGTATCACCAGAGAAGATGATTTCTGGGAATAGTGCTGTATTATCAGGACGTCTATTTGAGAGACATCTCTTGCCACTTGGCAAAGCAGGGTTCTGGGTTGAATTCTTTGATCTCAGGACCATTGGGACATATTTATAAGCATGATCTTTTCATCAAGCATCTCTGGAAAGCAAATGCCTTTAGTCACCAAGGATGCGCCTCTTCAAAGAAAACAGGGATTATATGAGCCAAAATGAGACAGATTGGGAAGTTTCCTGCTTTTTTCAAGACTAAAATTGTCTTGTTCTCACTCAGAGACAATAAGCCCATACTTTCGGAGAGAAACATGAGCCACTCTTTCTCTATTGTCAGTGTTGAGCATCCTAAGCACAGTCTCATAATAAGCTATCAAGTCATCCATCTGTGTCTCACCATATTCTTTCAACTCATCCATTTTGTCAGTTTCAGGCACACTTGTCCTGTCAAATATCCCTTCACTCTTCAAAACTTTATCTTCTGATGTGCCAGAAAATCTTTCTTTCCAAGCACAGCGCCAACTTATCCAACACATCTTTCATGTTTGTAATCATCACACTTGCACTTTCTCTCACATGATCTGCAGTCTTCTTTTTCAACCAGATCTTTTTTTTTTCGACACTGCTGAGGTTTGGTTAATGTGAGTGTGTTTGCACTTGCCATGACAAGATGGACTCAATGGTCAAGCTGAGCAGTGTCTGACTGAAGCTTTGATGAGATTTCAGACAAGTCTAACAGGATGTCTTCATACCCCTCTCTCTCTCTCTTCCATGAGTGTATCTTAAAAAAAAAAAAAAAAAAGTAATGAGCACGATTCAGGAGTCCCATACTTGTACTTCGCGGCGTTCAGACTTTGAATGAACTTTGGTGACCCCAACAACCGGTGCTCACACGATGCGGTATCTTGTGACTAAAAAAGGTTCACTGACCTGCCACGGCGGCGAACCCGACAAGACGCTTGTAAGATTTTCTTTTCTTTTTTTTTCTCCAAAAGTGACAGCACAGGACAAATAATATTGATTTATTGTCACGGTGGTACATTTTTAAAAACAAAAAACAAGGGCACGGCAAAAATTGCCGCGGTTAACCCTGTGATTTTAAGGGCATTACGGCAAATTGCAAAGGCACCAAGGCAAATTGCCGCGGTGCCGCGGTCTATTTCAAGCCCTGTCAACATATCACTCTCCAACTTCCTCAGCTTTCTATATTTTTTTTCTCCTTTGTTTTACATCGACTTTCTTCCAAGTTCTTTTTCAAGCGCACCTTGTTTGCTTATGGGAATGTTTGGTGCCAGGCAGTAACGTTTTCATGTTATGCCCCATTGTTTTCGAATAGACAGCACTCAGCTGTTTGTCAGTGCGCTCACTACTGTCATCGTGAAACCTTCTCAATGTTCTGTTCGTTGTATGTTATTGTAGCCCGAGTACAAGTCTCTCTCTCTCTCTCTCTCTCTCTCTCTCTCTCTCTCTCTCTCTCTCTCTCTCTCTCTCTCTCTCTCTCTCTCTCTCCCACCCCTCCTCTCTCTCTCTCTCTTTCTCGCTCTATCTCCCTCCCTCCCTCCCTCCATCCCTCCCTCTCTCTTGCTCTCTCTCTCTCACTCTCTCTCTCTCTCTCTCTCTCTCTCTCTCTCTCTCTCTCTCTCTCTGATTGAGTGTAGTCCGCCTAGTCTTATGACTGCTTTCAAATGTCTCCTTTTTTAAAGGTCCAGATCTGAAATAGACATTGGCAGTGGTCACGATTCGCCACTCGTTTGGCATTTCTCTGCTCCGATGCTCCCATGGAGCCAAAGTTATCCTGGTCTTGTCCTGTCACCCAGCTGTGTTTCAAGTTTTCTTATTAAGATACGGCGCTCTGTAGCTCAGTTGGTATCATGCAGGCCTTGTGGGGATGGCACTGGCTCGAATCCCAGCCTGTGCGTTCTTGAACTCGGGTCGTTTTGTGGAGTTTTCAAGGCTTTCAACCAAGCTCGCTATGTTTTCAACAAATTTGGCTAAGTCCTATCGGATACTGACCTTAAGTTCGGAGGTCTCACATCTTAAATAACCGAAATAGTGTTGATAGGGGTGTGAGACCTGAACACTTACATTACTATTTGGCGGGGTGGCCTCTAGACTATAGCCCGCTCTCTCGCTTGCTGCACGCTTAAGGACCCATGTTCCCCCCAGTGCCAACAGCAGAGTGAGGTGATAATCTTTCACACAGAGATCAATGGTGCAGGGAGATTAGAGATTAACTGGGACTGTAGTAAAAACAAAACCCCTCTCTTTCTCTGTGTGCAGTTTTATATTACACCTATTTTCATTGTGTAGCGCGCGCTTTGTGTGTGTGTGTGTGTGTGTGTGTGTGTGTGTGTGTGTGTGTGTGTGTGTGTGTGTGTGTGTGTGTGTGTGTGTGAGAGAGAGAGAGAGAGAGAGAGAGAGAGAGAGAGAGAAAGAGAGAGAGAGTTGCAGTGTAGTGCAGTAGTAGTTGGAAAGAGGGGGGGGGTGTGACTGGCAAAATATTATGCGTATGGGTACATGTATATGCTCTATAGAGTATCCGTGTACCTTTTAATAATATCTTGGGCTGTGTGGCATTGTATTTGTCCTGTCACACTCGACTTGAGTGTTGTCCCATCTCTGCTGCCTGTCGATCAATTTTAGAGCTCAAGTTTTCCTCATAAATCTGTCACCTCCACCAAAATAAAAATAGTTTCATCCTAGACGTTTACCCCTCCGCCCTCTCCCCCTCTTCCTCCCCCCCTCTCTCTCTCTCTCTCTCTCACTCTCTCTCTCTCCCTCACTCACTCTCACTCTCTCTCTCTCTTCTCTCTCTCTCTCTGTCTTTCTCTTGGTCTCTTTCTCTCTCTGTCCATATAAATCTCTGTCCCTTTCTACTTCTCTCTCTCTCTCTCTCTCTCTCTCTCTCTCTCTCTCTCTCTCTCTCTCTCTCTCTCTCTCTCTCTCTCTCTCTCTCTCTCTCTCTCTCTCTCTCTCTCCATCTTCCCCTCTGTGCACTTACTCTCCCCACGCACCATTACCCCTGTGACGGATTGGCCGATAAGCCGAAAAACGTGTGTCCCCAAAGCAATTGGAACCGCCGCCAAGTTACCGAAGCAGTCGACTCTGAATCGCTCCAAATTGGCAGGCAAATTTACCTTTTGGATTTCTGTACCTTTGATTGTTGGGTGTGCTTTCTCTCTCCCTCTCTTTTTTTTCTTTCCTACGGAGGATTTGGAGTGTTGACACATCATATTGTAGATAGTAATCGGTAACCTTATCTGTCGGTGCGCGACTGAAGTAGTAGATAGGTCCTGCCGTAGGTTTTCAATAAAAGTCGGTTTGTATTGTAAAATAGAGGAAAGTGAAATGGAGGTGTGTGTGTGGGGAGGGGGGGGGGAGGATTATTACGGGGCCTGTCTGTCTGTATGCCTGTCTGTATGTTTGTGGCAGTTTTGTTTAAAGACCTTTTTTGTCATATATCATATAAAAGGAAGGGGATCTTTATCAAATAAGTACCACCCTCAAGTTTTACTCCCTTCGTCTTCATTTGAAAGGAGAAAGTCGTTCGAAGAGCAATACACCCGTTTGTGTGTGTGTGTGTGTGTGTTGGTTTTTTTTCCAACCCAGCCTGGCACACTGATGACTATTTCACTATGAGAGCTCTCCTTAATGGGAGCATCTATCATGCGTTATATTATGTTACTTGCTGGGCCCCCTTTCGATGAAAGGAATGATCGGTGCTTTAATATCAACTAAAAGTCATTGGACTACTATATTTACACTCTACTGGAATGGGGAAGTAAATCTTGAGAGATGCAAAAAATTAGAAATAGTCTCAAAACAAAATGCGCCTCACGAAATATCACTTCCGTGTTTTCTAACATTACAGAGACAGAAGCGTCGGCCTACCAAAGCGATCGACGAAATAAAGAAATTTAGCTTTTTGCAGCAAAACTGTCTCAAAACTGAAAAAAAACAAGGAGTCATGATCTGGAGAATATTTTAAAGATTTTTGTTGTTGCGAAAACCGCATGTCGATCGATGCAGCCATTAAAAAGCCTTTTGAATAGCAAAATTCGGCCATCACAAATAGATAATAGAAATGAGCATGAGTATACATTTAATTTGTAGATCGACAGCCCGATTTAAGAAAGTCTGAAAACAGAATATAACCTACTTTTTGTCCTTTTTTTTGGGGGGTGAGAGTTCAAAAGGATCCAATGTGTCTCTTTTTTTCCTAAAAGAAATTCAGTGTAAACAGATGAACAACTATGTACTTAACGTCTACCTCATGTTGCTTGGGTTCAATAAGTAATGTAAAGAGATAAAATTATGACACAAGGATAGCTGCTGCATCACACAGCTGGAATGTCCCATGTTGTTCGAAATGTTGTGTACGGCTTGCTTGAAAATTGACGTTTGACTTCGAGTGACAAAAGGGGAGGGGGTGGGGTTACAATTAAAGTGTTGGTTTTTCTTTGTAGAATAGAAGTTTGGGAGGAAGGGAGATAGGGCATTCCACCTACTGCGCCGTTCAATAGCGTTGCCTCGGAGCCCAGATTACGACAAGACCCAACGCGCCCCATCTCGAGAGGAAAGTATTAGGAGAGACCCGGGCTAGCAGTAAATCCCCCTCCTTCGGGGGTCTATGATCAGCAAATCTGTGTACGTGGCTAAGAAAACAGAACGGTCTCAGCACTGGTTTATTGACACCGTGGACACAGATTGGTGGAGGTGATAGACCACCTTTCTTTTTGGTTCGTTTTTATTTTCTGTTCGATTGTGTTTTGTTCCAGTTCTATAAATTTTACTGTATGTTATTTGGGTTTGGGGGCGGGTGTGCAGTATTGAGTAGCAATTACAATATACCAGCTTCCAAACGTCTGTTTTGTAGAAGATCGGATGATTTAAAACAATTTATTATTATTTTTGGCGGGGGGGGGGGGGGGCACTACTCAAGTAGGTAGGTACCTTTTCATCATTCCTTTTTTATCTGTCCGTTTGTCTGTCTGTCTTGCTTTTATCCCAGCGCTTAATGACTGCTTTTGCGTTGTTGGCGGGTGTTCTGGTTTGGTTTGTTCCTTCTTTCCTTTTATTAAACTAAACCCGCATCGTCCTTTTCTCTTCTCCATCTCTTCTTTGTGTATATTTCTCTCTAATAACACCTATAACCTTCGGCACTTATATGGCCTATTTGTGTTGCCGTTAAACTGTTACTAAGACTTAACTGGCCGCCCTGTCCAGTTTTATCAAACAAGATCCCTGGACGTCTGTCTGGCAAGGAAAAGTGCTGAAAGGTCGAGGTTAGATCTGGCCAATGGCCACTACACCCACAGCCCACTGGTTTGGGGAGGGAGGGGGGGGTGGACCAACCTGAGCACAATTACGAGGGAGCCGTGGCAAAATATTTGGGGATTTAGAGCTGCGTCACGTCACTCTTCTCTTTTACCCCAAACCACTTGCCCCTCCCCTGTCCCTCTGTCTGTCAGTCTGTCTGTTGGTCTGTCTGTCTGTCTGTCTGTATAGTTTGTAGGTGGTTGGCGGGTGCTCTGGTGCGGTTTGCTTCTTCTTTCCTATCAAACATCAATCGTCCTTTCCTTCTTTTTATGTTTGTTATACTCTTGTAACACCTCTAATCTTCTGGCGCTCATATGACCTTATTATGCAGTTGCGAACACCGTAAAACCTCTACTAAAACTTTATAAAACTGTCCGTATAGTTTAGGACGTCCTTCTATCCTTGGTGACGTGGGTAGTGTACTGGTTAGGTTACCAGATTAAAGATTCATAATTTTGAGATTGTTGGTTGGGGAGTTCAAGGCTCTGCTCGGTCCGACGTCGTGTTCTTGGGGAATTGTCTCGTTCCTGTTGGGGATGAACGTTACATTCAGAGGTTCTACTTCTTAAATAAAAAAAACTGTACAATGTTGCATTGTTTAACTTTTAAGTTTCGCTCTTTTTTTTCTTGTTTAAGAGGATAGTCACATTAAAACGAAATAAGCTGCCCTTCAGACATCCTAATTTTATACAATGTATCGCTGATGCGTTCTCTTTGGGGCCCTGCTTTGAATTTAATTTCATTACAACAATGGTCTAATGATTTTAATAGTATGCATAGGGTCCTAAGAAGGGCTACTGCTCAAACACCTGGGAATGTAGGAATTGAGTCTATATCATTGTTTTAAATGTACACATTTATGATCTTATTTTTCCATTTTCAATGCTGCTGAAATTGACCTCTCGACTAAAAGATTTTGGAGGGGTACACCGATAGTTAAGTTGGCATCAGGGTCGTCTATGGCGCTGGTTCGAATCCTCAGTGTTCTTTTCCTTTAATTTATTTTCATCACCAAATTGAATTGTTTTAATGAGTTTCCGAGGCTCCCCACTTTACTTACCTCGACCTTATTGGACTCGGAAGATTTAATCGGAGGTGCCCTTTCTTTACTACAGAGTGTTGGAAGGTGCGTTAAACCACCCTCTCTGGTTAAACTTAAACCGTTGGTGTTCCCGTTGGTACAGGAGTCAAGATGTTATCGAATCTTTGATTTCTCTTGTTCTATTTTTGTTGGGTTTTTTTTTTTTTGGTTTGTTTGTTTGTTTGTTTGTTCTACTAGTTCAAATATAGGACCTACCAAATTTATGTGGCTCTATGATGATTGAGGTGCGAGATCGGGGATCGTCTGTGATTTCATAACGCATGCTTTCTCAGTATAGTTCCTACTTCTTTTTTAATCCTTCTAGTTCTGCCCCATCCCCCTGGTCACTCTGCCTTGTCATTGTGTTATCGTATGTGCTTCTCTTTCCTCAAACTTAACTGAAACGGAGCTTTCATAAGAGTCAGAGTATATTGCACATGTACAAGCCTCCATTATCGACCCTTCTCACCAGGGTGTTAATGGTGTCACTCTTCCCTATTTATCTCGATTGGTTTGCCGATCGATACTTTGCGCCTTATTATGACAGCTTTTCCCTTGAGTCATGCGGGGAAATTCAGTTAGTAATCTTTTTTTGAGATAGCGATTGTGTGTCCTCCCTCACCAGTTCTTGAGCTGGTGGTTGGAGGGCGCCACTGGTAGGTCGTACTTCCATATTTCCCTTTTATTTCTGTCGGTCTCTCAATTAATTTTTCCTAGCATTGAATGAACTTTAATATGTCGATCTGCTTCTCTTTACTCAAAAAAAAAATTAATTAATTAATAAATCAAAATAAACAAACCAATACCAATCCTTGGAGTTGCCTGTAC
>NW_004797416.1:378881-381381 GCF_000002075.1 Aplysia californica
CACTCCCCTGCCTCTCTTTCTGTCTTTGTCTGTCTGTCTGTCTATCTGTCTGTCTGTCTTTCTGTCTGTCTGTCTGTCTGTCTGTCTGTCTGTCTGTCTGTGTTTCTCTCTCTCTCTCTCTCTCTCTCTCTCTCTCTCTCTCTCTCTCTCTCTCTCTCTCTCTCTCTCTCTCTCTCTCTCTCTCTCTCTCTCTCTCTCTCTCTTTGGTGGGGGGTAAGTGTGTGCAATTGTATAAGGTCATATGGGCGCGCGGAACATATTAAATATTTTCAGTTGTTAGGAAATTTTTAATTTTGTCCGGGTGGCGACTGAAGCCTACTCTTATCGATTTAGGACCACCAAGGGATCTTTGACGTGCGCAACTTGCACACGGGACCTCCGAGATTGTTCACCCTTGCCCGAGAAGGCTAGGTGTAGATCTTTCCTATCAGTAGATCAGGGGTGTGGCTGAAAGACAGCAGAAAGGAGGGCCAGGGAGTAGCAGTAGAAAGACTGCAAAAAGGAGTCAGGAACCAAGAGGAGGGGGCAAAGGAGGTGACGGGGTGGGGGCAGAAAGTGGAGACGAAAGCAGACGACAGAGTATAGCTAGAGAGCAGAAAAGGAGGTGAAAGGAGACAATTTAAGAGAAGAATTTTTTTCCGTCACTTCCCGGATTCGAACCCGGGATCTTTGAATGAAAGGCGAACACCTTAACCTCTTGGCCACAAGACACCCCCCCCCCTCTCTCTCTCTCTCTCTCTCTCTCTCTCTCTCTCTCTCTCTCTCTCTCTCTCTTTTTTTTTTTTTCTGTTTCCTAATATGTATAGAAGATTTATATATAACATAATACCTTTCGTATGAGACTGTAACTGCACTTGTGACCGTTGTTAAGTCGTGTGGAAAAAAGAACTCAAATCGTGAGAATGGTCTACGAAATAAAAGAAATAATATACCAGTCGTCCTGCTGGCGTTTTCAAGGACTTCCCTGCAATAGAAAACACGGAGAAATATACCAAGTTCGCTTTATTAAACTTCAGTTCAATCTCCACTCGAGCGATCGCCTGTCCTGGCTGTCTTAATTAATCTGTAGTGAGTGGGAGATTCACCCCCGGAAGAAGAGAGATCGATCACTCGACATGTTGACACGTGCAATTATTGACTATAATTTTAATCAAGCGTTTCCTGGAGTCCGATCAACCAGTGGCACCCTCCGTTATTATTAGGCAAGCAGAGGGAGAGAGGGGTAAATGAAGGGCGAGAGAGAGAGGGGGGTGTGAAGGGGGAGGGAGGTGGACGTGGGTGTGAATGAAGTGTGAGAGAGAGGGGGATGAAACGGGGGGGGGGGGGAGTGAATGAGAGATGAGAGAGAGAGAGAGAGAGAGAGAGAGAGAGAGAGAGAGAGAGAGAGAGTAGATCGGGCAGCTTTCTGATTGGGCGTAAGCAACAAATCAACCCCTGTAATAATACTGAAGTGCATGTGCACATGATACTGGCGTTCTTGAATGAAACATCCGCATTAAATATCTGGTTTAATAAATTACATTCTACGCTCTTTTTCTCTTTTTTTCCAGAAACCACGTGTCGTAGGTATAAAAAAAAATCATCTCAGAATAGTTTTGTAAGAGGATTTCTTTTTAAAATAGTTTAATAAGCTGGATGAGGTGAATGAGGAAGGGTGTGGGGGTAGAGTGAGAAAGAAAGACAGAAAGTGAGGGGTGAAACAGGAGAGCGAAAGAGTGTGCAGGAGGGGGAGGGAAAGAGAGAACGAGAGAAAGAGAGGCACGTGGACAAAGAGAAAGAGAGAGTTATTATTTATCTTCTATCTGTCTGTCGGCACCTCTCATACTGTATCCAAAAGGTTGACAGAAAGGAAATCGTGTAAACTGCGTGCCTTTCCCAAGGGAAGGGTGCCATGAGTCATGTCATTTGTCGTTAGGAATTTTTTTTATACCCTGGGTTTTGAAAAATTGTATTTTGTTTTGATGGAGGGAGCTTTTGTGGTTTTTAAAGGGAAAAATGTATTTCTACTTTTTAGTCGTTTACTTTTTATTATTGAACAGGCCATTAAACTACTAAATCGTTACGGGAATCCCCCCCCCTCTCTCTCTCTCTCTCTCTCTCTCTCTCTCTCTCTCTCTCTCTCTCTCTCTCTCTCTCTCTCTCTCTCTCTCTCACACACACACACACACACACACACACTCTGCCCTCTCCCCCTCCTCTCCTCTCCTCTCCTCTACTCTTCCTCTAACACTAGCATTCACTCATACTCCAAAAATGCACACACACACATTATGCACTATCTGTCTTTCTCTCTCTCTTTCTCACTCTCTCTCTCTCTCTCTCTCTCTCTCTCTCTCTCTCTCTCTCTCTCTCTCTCTCTCTCTCTCTCTCTCTCTCTCTCTCTCATACACGCACACACATGCGCACACACACACGTTCTCTAAGATACACAAAGACATCAATACCGACCTACACCTTTGTCGCTCGCCTCGAGTGCCGACAAATCCCACCGCTCTAAAGG
>NW_004797416.1:383613-384818 GCF_000002075.1 Aplysia californica
AGAGAGAGAGAGAGAGAGAGAGAGAGAGGGGTGGGGCATGGTCGATAGATACAAGGGTGTGGCATAATCTTACAATCACTATGCCAGTATAAATGAAAAATGCCTAGAGACTTTTCGATATAATGAACCAAATCCTTAAAAAATAGAAATATTTCATTGACTATCAAAATAAAAGTTTTAAAAGGTTTTGTGTGGTCAACACTACTTTACGGCTTTGAATGCTGGATAGTCGCCAAAGTCCATTAAAATGAAATGAAAGCAACGGAAATGTGTTTTTTGGGGGGGACTGGTGAGAATTTTTTGGAAGGAAAAGAAATCAGACACAATTAGGAAGAGACAAATGCAGTTTCTGGGACACTTGAATGGATATAAAGGCCTTGGACATCTAGCTCTTACTCACAAAACTGAAGGCAAACGAGGCAGGGGTAGACCCAGAGCAACTTACTTCGAAAGCCTGAATAGATGGGGGGAAAAAACCCAGAATAAAATAACTTTAAAAAAAAAATATATATTCAAGCAAAGGAATGGATAGGGAGGGAACCATGATTGCCTATGTCAGTTGCAGATCTGGCACTTGATGTAGATGATAAATAAGTAGCAATTAGACTGTTATTGCGACAAAGAGTTCAGTGATGAGGTGCGGGGTTGAAGCATGCTCCCAATCTCTGATCTACTTCAACTTACTCTCTTGAATTACTAGTTGCTCCGGAATTAACTTTGTACCGTGCTGGACTAAGGAGTGAATGGCTGAGGTACGAATGTCCAACAGCATGTACTGAATGTCTTATTTAGCTCGGTCCTATCGGATATGAAGGGGGGGGGGGGGCTCTCTCTCTCTCTCTCTCTCTCTCTCTCTCTCTCTCTCTCTCTCTCTCTCTCTCTCTCTCTCTCTCTCATACACACACACACATGCACACACACACACGTTCTCTAAGATACACAAAGACATCAATACCGACCTACACCTTTGTCGCTCGCCTCGAGTGCCGACAAATCCCACCGCTCTAAAGGCATAGGCGTCTCGGCGCTTAGACGATCGGCTCTATAAAGCCTTGATCGAGACGCCATCGAGTGACTGATTGATGACCTGGTGAGAAAGGCCTGCTCTATCTGATTCTGGTGCTGGGCTACTTTCTCTCCTGGCAGGAGACGTGGGTAGTTGGTGGGTGCTCTGGCGTGGTTTGCTCCTTGTTTCCTATCAAACA
>NW_004797416.1:385036-389636 GCF_000002075.1 Aplysia californica
CAACTGAAAAAGTTTAGTGTGTCCCAATGCGCTCATATGACCTTATGCAGTTGCGAGCGCCGTAAAACACTTACAAAAACAAAAACGAATATGAAGGTCAAATTTGGAGGTCCCGCCTATTAAGTAACTTCAGTGTTGAAAGGGGTGTTAAATCTATATAATACAATAGCGCACATTTTTTTCGCAGTGACTCAAAGAGTTTGATCTATGACACCGCCCCTCCCCCACCTTGGATCATGAAGTTTTTGTCTCCTGTTGTCGAAGGCGTTGGAGTTTGGTCGTTCTCGAACGTAATGTTGTCTTACTTCCACTTTCCCCTTTCTCCTGGCATAAGCTTCATGTCTTACCTCAGGGTGCTATCCCTACGGCAGTTCTTTACTATCGCCTAATCCCCCAGCTCCCAAGTATGGAGATAACGTTTTCATTGAGTGGCCATGCTGGGGAAAACGAGGACGATCGACCTGTTCTAGTGTGCTACTGATAGGTGCCTTCTTCCCTTTCCTTTTGTTGTTTCTGTATAAATCTCTTCTTCCCTTGTCCACACACAATGAATTGCCTATATAGTGCTGATGTGCTTCTCTTAACCCAAACCTAAATGAAGGCGAACACTCTTGTTTTGCTATGGCACTTCGTTCTTTGGGAGAAGTTACTGCTTTGATCTGCTTTAGGTATTTATTCAGTTATGTTTAGAAACATTCTGTGCGAGTACAATGTATTCGATCTTGCTGCACAAGAGGCGATTAAGGAAGTACTGTCGAACTTGACCGTGACGACCGCTCATTGGCTAAGAGAAAAGTGGTCATCTTAGACAACTGGTTGTTCGTGGACAGTGCCATTACAATATTATAGAATGAACACTAGCCGAGTGTTCACAAATAGTTTCCTGGTGATTGTTCTTCTGTGTCCTACTCGGAGACAGTCAGCATAAAGCATTCCCTTGATGGTCTTTTCACAATTCACTGGCGTCTGCTATGTCCTGATGTGGCTCTTCGCCATTACTCGCAGAGGAGGTGAGTTCGATCCCCGTGTAGGGGAAGTTATTTATATTGAGAGGCAGGAAGATGAGCGTCGGAGTAGCTCGCTTTCTATATACATGTAGTTTGAATAACGTCGACCGGTTCGTGAAACTTGTACCATTAATCTATTACTATCAAGCGGTTTTTTTTCACGGTGCAGAATTTAGCTCTATGGACGAGTAACGGGGGTTGCGCCGTCAGCTGAGTTGGTATTGTGCTGGGCAACAGTGCGGGTGACCTTGCTTCGACTTTTCAACAGTTCCCTATTGAACTTGGATTGTTCTGGGGTTTCAAGGCTCTCTGCCCATTTAGCTCAACTCTATTGAGGAATAGGTTTTTATATAACCATATCATAGCTTGTTTACAAGGGTGTTAAACCTATCCCGTACCATACATGCATGTGAATGTAATTCTCTTCCGAGGAGAGCTATGTGTGTCTTCTATTGATTTTTTTTTTACTCGGAGGGAGGGGGTGGTTAATTTTACTGGCTTAGTACTCCCCTACTTTCTATTTCTCTCTCTCTCTCTCTCTCTCTCTCTCTCTCTCTCTCTCTCTCTCTCTCTCCCTCTCTCTCCCTTTGCAACAGTTTCCTTTATTGTTTAGTATAAGTAATTAAGTAATAGAAATGTTGATTGCGTCGTTTCACGGAGCAATAAAAGTGAAAGTGAATTTGAGAGGTACCCCTTGGTGTCCTTAGTGTTTATTCGTTGAAGTGTGTGGGTGAACGCACACGAGTGCCTGACTGTGTGCTCGTACGTGTAGAATGAAGTTGGGTGCCCAAGAGAATGCCGTTCTTCAGAGCTTTGTTCCAAAAGGATTAACTCCCCAGTGTGCCAAGGCAGAACTTCAAAAAGTCTGGCGTATTGGGATTTACATACGAACGGTTCGCGCCAAAAGCCGAAGTACTGGCAGAGATTTCCCTTATACCTTCTCAGGAGACGTCACGGTCGGGCGTGAAGTCTATGGGACCGTGTAACTTTCATGGCGTTTGTGTTGACCGTTCTGATAACAATCGCGCTGTTCGATGAAGGGTTATCAAAATGACGTATATCTATATTCCACTGTGGGGTGGGTAGAATGGAGACCGATTGCTTTTGACGGGAGCAATGTTGAAAATATATCGTGTTCGCTACATTGGTCTGTAGCAGTTAAAGAAGTTAATCCGTTAGATATCAGAATTTGCTATATTTTCTGAGCGAAACGACAGCCCCCACCCCACACACCTCTTTTTGGTCTCCCAAACACACACGAATACTCCCTTTCTCACCCCCCCCCAAAAAAAAGCCATTTTCCAACTTATCTTGTACTTGTAGACCAGCGTCCGTGATGTAGGGGTTAGGCTCATTGCTGACGCACGCTGGAGACCATAATTTGATTCCATTCCCGAGTAGGGAGAATTTTTTTTATATCTCAGTTTTTCTACTGAGATGTGTATTCGCCACACAGTGTGAGTTGGCCCTGACAAGCCTGGTCGGAAGCCCGCCTACTCAGTGATCTACATTTTGACGACGGGGGTGTGAAACCACCTACATTTTTTTAAAAAGTGGATTTGTAGTCTTTATTAAGTTCCAGACGGATTGGGGAAGTATGTATGATAGCGTGTCCATGTGTAATGGCGTCTGTTGTTTAGCTGTGAGGCTTGTCGTCGCTGTACGCAGAAGATCTGAGTTTGATTCTCGTGTGGGGAGAGTTTTGTTATTTCGGTCTTTCTACTGAGACGTCCTCTCCCTCTCAACCAGGGTTGAAACAGACAGGCAGGGTCAAAACACGCCTCTTAAATGGTTTAAACTCTCAATGGGGGCATAAAACATCTACAATAATAAAAATACAACCCCCAAAAGAATAACGCTGCTGAACGAATCACCTTCTCTTGTAAACGAGTGGAAGCATGCTTTTAATATTAGAGCCCTGACCTTTGACCCGTCCTGATGTGATACATACTTTGATAATTATTTTTGCCCCAGCTTGTTTTACAATATCTACCATCTCTCCATCAATATCGCATGTCCTTCGGTGCCCGTGCTTGCACGCTAATCTACACCTCTCCACCTCAACGACCCTTATCAGTCTGCCTTGTGTGTCTTGGCATTAGTGGACTGAGCCTGTGTTGTCCCTGGGAGAAAGTACCGCGGTCGTGTTCAATGTCCAGAATCACCCAGTAAAATGGCGGTATCTACCATATCTACACCACTGATAACACCAGGGGTCTGACGTTGGACAGGGTCAAGTCGTAAAATGGCTCGTCGGTGGATTTAGGAATCAATAACAAGATTGGTAATGGATATCCAACGTTGAAGGGGTAGATCCTACCCGAATAGGGTAATGCGTGAAGGGAATTTGGCTGAATTTGAAGTGGTAGTTACGTAGCTCGCAGGGCTAAAACAGCGTGCGAACAGGAGAAAAGACTTTGCCGGTTTCTGGCGACAAAGCGATTTTACCAAATGTTTCCTATGACACATTTGCTGTTGAAACATTTGTTGGGTTCAGGCGATGCCCACTGTGTACCTCAAGTAATCTCTGACTCAGACGCAGAAAAAAAAACCACCCGGGTGTATTGCCGGTAGGACGGTGCCGTCCGAATTTAGGGATGATGATGCATTGAAGAAGGTTTGGGGTAAAATGTGCTCTCAACTAAAAATGCTAGCGTGACATTTTAACTTTCTATGCCTTCCTAGATTTCTTTAACGTGAAGACTGTTGTGCATATTAGGTATACACAATAGCAACATTTCGAGTTTTCTTGAAATGGACCAACACCAACTGTTCAAAATGTATGCATTTGCGTCGTTAGTTGTGTGACACCCCTCTAGTGATTTATTGGTGCTGTTGTGTGCATTACGAAAAAGGAGGGGGGGGGGTTGAGTCATTGCATTTAGACATTGTTGCCCGTAGACTTCGTAAGACTGTCTGTCTATACACCTGTGCGTCTGTTTGCATACGCCTACGTTTCTATCTTCACGCCTGTTTATGTCTGTAGTCTACCAGTTAGCAAAAGCTGGGGCTGAGAAGTGAAATTCAGGTTTTTATGATCCTTTGTGGTTTTTTGTTGCCGGTGGTTTATAGTGTAACAAATTGTCTCTCTCCTTTGCCCTCCCACCCCGTTCGTTGTTTTCCAATCTACCAATACTATGGTTTCACTCTTACTGGGTTGCCTGTGGGATAATACCGCAACGTGCAAATAGAAAGTAAATAACGGTGATTTCCCAACGAGCCTGGTCATTTCCCCCGACGCCTTTTGTACGACCAGATTAAGTCTTTCCCCCGCCGGTAACGCCGAAAATGTTGGGTACACAAAGACCATGACGATTTCTTTCATCCCTTTGTAGAGTCACCTCTTCGTGCGAACACATTCGTGTGACTGCTTACCTACTCATGGGCACGCCTTCCTGTTCAGTTGGTACCACGCTGGACTGTCGTGCTGGATGCCTTAGTTCAAGCTTCCAAAAGTCCATTTTTGATTTGTGTTGTCTGGAGTTTTGACAACTCTCCACCCGTTAGACTGATTGTAAAAAATTCTAAGCATTTTACACCATCATCGACACACTTTAGATAAGCTGACTCAAATTCCAATTACCGGACGGTGG
>NW_004797416.1:389847-391960 GCF_000002075.1 Aplysia californica
AAAAAACCCCCCAAAAAAGCTCGTTTCTCAAAATAATAAGCATCTGTCTTTCCTTTTCTCCTGCACTGAGTGGCCGTTTCCATATCGACGTACCTGGCTCTCTTCAAACTAAACTAAACCATCGTGTGTGTATCCCGTCTATCCATCTATCTGTGTTACTTTTAGTCTGTTGTCTTCAATTTTTTCTTATGCACAAACCGGCGTCTATGATATTATAGATCTAGCGGTAAGCGCTTCGCTGTCGCACGCAGGAGACCTGCATTCGATTCCCGAGTGGGGAGAATTTTGTCGAGTATCGTGGACTTTCTGCTGGGGGTTTTGTATCCCTCCTAGTCCTAGCCCGGGTTCGCCTTGACAAGCAGGGTCGGAAGCCCACCTCCTAAATGAGCTAAATTGTATCGAATTTTTTGTTGTTGCTGTTTGTTTGTTATTGTTGTTTTTGGTTTTTGGTTGTTTTTTTTGTTGTTGTTGTTTGTTTGTTTTTTTTGTTTGTTTTTTTTTGTTTGTTTTTTTTTTGGGGGGGGGGGGGGGGCGAAATTACGCCTGTATTAAAAAAAAACTAGACTTGTAATATTCTTTTAGTGTCATTCTCTTTTCTTCAAGCTTGGAAAGGAAGAGGTGCTGTCATGTTACCCGTTCGGTCATGCTATAGTGAAATGATGAAGTAAGTTCTTATACACCGTGCCAGCCAGTGTGAGGAGGTTGATGAATGGAGTTTGCCAAAAGGCTGCAGCTGGCGAGTCGATTCCGGTAGGGGTTCGAATGTTTCGTGCCCGAACTTGTATGGGTGTCGTCTTTGCCTTCAAAATGACCTAAAATTGTCTAGCAAGGTGTTATGCTTCAATCCTTCCCTTCCCTTCCCTCTGTCACACAACACACCCCCTCAAATCCCCTATTAATAGGTAAATAAAAATCAATATCTAGCTGTTCCTCATATTTATTCCCCAGAAGGACGCGTTTCAGACTACAGGCTGAAATTTTATCTCCTTTCGCCTTGGCCCTAAAAGTGAATAATTTAAAGAACGTGATCCCTCACAAACGGGGGTGTGCCCGTAAACAATCCCAGGGGAGGCGGTCATATATCAAGACTTCGACCTTCGATTTCTGTCTTCGCAGGAACGAAAAAAAAACTGCACTTATGGGTAATAGATCTTTTCTCATTGTTTCTCTGCCCTTCAAGCCAAAGCCTCTTGTGTTTCCACTTCAAAACACCTCGCGCACCCCCCCCTTTTTTTTTCCCTTCACCTGCACCCTATAGGTAAACTGCATGCCGCGTAAAATAATGCCTTAAGACTGGAAAAAGGTTTTGTCCATTATTTTTTTGAAAATCGGATTGATAACCGAATGAAAAACAACTTTATTTGTTCCTTTTTGGGTTACACTTTTGTTTTGAGAGTCTCTATTTCTTTTCTTTTTTTTTAAATTAAAAAACCTGACCAGTGATGGTGCCACATTGCTTATTATTCAGATGCCTATGTGCTATGCCGTTGAGAGTGTGTGTGTGTGTGTTGGTGGGGGGGGGGGGGGGGGTTAATGTCCGACTTGCCAGAGTCGAGATTGTACGCACTCTAATTTTCGGTGGGCGTGCTGTATCAAAAATGTCATGTGTCTAAAACTGGGACGGTACTTGCAGTTCGTTGGAAGTGCTTTCCGCGTCGCTGAAATTGTGGTACATGCTTCAGGCGAATGCTTCTGTTGTACTAGAAGACGTTTCTCGTAGCAAAAAACGAAATGAAAATAATGATAATAAATTATTGGACAATACCATCGTTGGTTAAGAGAGAGGAAGGTGCAGGCGTAGAGTTAAAATGATGATAATAGTAATAATAATAATAATAATAATAATAATAATAATAATAATAATAATAATAAAAGATTATAATAATAGTAGTAGTAGTAATAATAGTAACAATAACAATAACAACAAATCGTCATTCGGAAAGCGAACTGAGACACAGGTTTCGCTTTGAAAATCCTTAGACAGTTTTTGTTAAACATGAATTTAAAAAAAAAGATTTTTTCTATTTTTGTTTACAGTCGTGTGTGTGTGTGTGTGTGTGCGTGAGTGAGAGAGAGAGAGAGAGAGAGAGAGAGAGAGAGAGAGAGAGAGAGT
>NW_004797416.1:392060-399928 GCF_000002075.1 Aplysia californica
GAGAAGAAAATTTTTCGATCGCTACCCGGATTCGAACCCGGGACCATTTGAGTGGAGGCGAACATCTTAACCTCTAGGCCACGAGAGCCCCCAGCGCCTGATTTCACCATGATGTTACACCTATAGAGACATATTTGAATAGCAACACCGGTGAGGCGTGGCGCAAACGCAGCAAAGGAGAACTCAGAAATTTGCCTGTGTCAGTATACTGTGAAAAGCGTATTTGATTTGGTGAAATGTTGCTTTCGCAATAATAAATTTTATTAGCACTCAAGCGACACATAGAACCCCCTCCCCCCCTCCCCTACCCCTAAAGAAAAAAAAAAGATGTAAATGTAACGAAAGGCACACTGTGAGGCATGATAGTGTCCTAAATACCGCGCAGGCTTCTGCAAAAGAGACGTGCCCATTCGACCTTACTTTTTAAAAAATAACAATCTAACTTTTGAGCTATTTACTATTCGCATTGCCCCAGAGTCATTGAGAATGCCGTGTGACTTTTACACATAATCGGTTTTCAGCTCCATTTTCAAAACCCGTTGAAAAATTAAAATACAATACAATTACAGAATCATTGAAGCAAATAACAGTAATCCATGGACCATGCACTTCGGATAGGTTGATAAGGAGATCGACTGAGCGCGAAGTGGAACCAAAAAAGATTTATAAAACATGCTTCTAAGAAGTATTCACTATTATTAATACTATCACAAAAATAGCTCTCAAGGGCGCATGGTTCAAAACGCAGAGGATGCTTTTGTAAGAAATTGAAAGTAGGCTGTCGCATTTGAGCTCTTTTTATTTAACAATAACTCTTCTTTCATGTCGTTTTTTTTTCGCCCATGTCTATACAATTTAGATAATTCGGGGGGTAATATTGCAGCGTTAACATTATTGATTTGTTGTGCTAGCACTTTCGAAAATCAACAGATCCAAGTGTTTTTCTTGCAATATTCAACGTTTTGGGCACCCCATGTTTTCGTTCTGTGACTTGTTCTGTAACGGTGGAAAATTAGGAATGCGTGGACAGGACGCCAGTGCACATAGTCTGTCACTCGGCGTGGGCTCTGTACCTCGCTGATCGGGAATAATACACTTCATAATGCCAGTCGTGCCACTGACAGACAATTTCCCCTCTTCCCTGCCCCCTCCCGAACCCCCTTTCCACCCCTCTTCTCCATTCTCACCTACTTTCACACAACCACCTTGATGGTTATAGGAGGGAGTGAGGAAGGGTTGTCGGTCGCCTTCTGGTTCCGCTTCCACCCACCCCACCCCCTCGTATCACCCGCCGCACTCCTCTCTTACCAACCTGTTCCCTTTTCCTTTCTGTGGTCGGTCTATAATGCGTGTGCCTTGCGACTCTCCGTTTATGGGGATCGGGGGTAGGTATGCGGCCAGGTAGGTTGGTACATATTCGAACTTGGCAAGAACAATAAATGCTGTTTCCTCCGCGCTTCTTTCGCTCTGGCGCTCTGACAATATTGTGCCTGGCTGCGGTGCCGCCGTGTCAGGACTTGGCTGTGTGCTACCCGAGTTTGCTAGTTTAGTGTCCCAGTCTTCCAACGAACCCTTCGTGTGTGGTTCGCGTGACTTCAGTCTCTTATTTTTTTTATCATAAAAACGAGACCGCTTCTGGCTGAATTGGCTTGAATGTACAGTGACTGATCAGATTGGTTTAATTCACTCTGAAGGCTTGATGATTGTAGTGGTTGTAGTTGATAAAAACTAATATTGAGTTTGTAACGCTCCATTTTGAACTTGCTGTTAATTTTTGGCGAATCAGGATACATTTGCAGAGTGTTTTGTTATCTTCCTTTTTTTAAAGAATGTGCACCACACAAAAATAAGAACAGACCTAAAATCAGTCAATTTTTACCGTTTTGCATCGAACTGGTGACTGATTTTGCATCTGTGAATTTTATCTGCGTTGCCGCCGTGGCAGGACTTGGCCATGTGCTTTCTGAGTTTGATAGTCTAGGTGAGTGTCCCAGTCTGCTGAAGGACCCTTCGTGTGTGGTTTGGGGGACTCAAGTCTCCTATTTAAAAAAAAATCATAATAAAACGAGACCGCTTCTAGCTGAGTTGCCTTTAATGAACAGTGGCTGGTTTAATTAAAAGTTGAATTTTTTGTGTTTTTTGGCAGTAGCGTGGTTTTAGTTGGAATATATTGAGCAACGCTCGTTCTTAACTTTCTGTTAATTCTTGGTGAATCAAGATACATGTGCAGTGTGTTTTGTAACCCTCCTGTTTTAGGATGTGTATCGTAAAAGAATGAGAGCAGGCCTAAATCAAATAATTTTACAGCTTTTGCATCGAACTGGTGATACATGTTGCATCTTCAAATATAAGCTTATTCACTCCGAGTTTACACCAACCATATTATATGTTTTCCCCTTTACTGTGCCACTACTTTCTTTTTTTTTCAATGAATCATATTATCTTCAGAGTAAACTGAACTCTATGGAAGTACTGCTATTGCATCGGTGAATATAAACGTATTCAGTCCCACTGTGTAAAGCCAATTGTATACAATTTTTTATTCCGCTCCTGAGCAGTCGATATATATTTTTTTATACATTTTATTTTTTACCTATGTGTTATATCAGAGTAGATTGAACACTGTGAACACACTATAAACTCATAAATTGGAGGAGTATTCTGAAACAAAGATCACATATATGTCAACTGGACCTATTTTGCTCTGACGTCTTTGTATTCACCCTTGGGATAAACGGCTGTTTTATCTTTGTAAGTATACAATGCTATGTACACTGTCCTTAATTTTTTGTTGGACTTTTACCCCGGGTCCACTGTTTTCTTGCATGTGGTTGGAGGGGGTCATTGAAAGGTCCTACTTCTTTAGTTTTCCCTTTGTCGTTTCTGTCTGTCTCTCTTACTTTTTCTTAAAACTAAATGACGATAAATGCATCGATATGCTTCTCTTTACTCAAAACAAATTGTTTCCTTACATTGATTTCTGCCTGTGCTGTCTCTTGTTGGTTGTCAGTCTTTGTTCTTTTACTGCTATTATATTTGGTCTGACAACAGAGAAACTCGTCCTTTTGTCCTGGGCTTCTGTTTACTCTTTTCCCGGGGTGTCATATAGCAGTGTTTGCTTTAGAGTACCAAGGACTTGTTAGTTCTTTTATTTTAGGGTCGGTTGCCCAATGCACAGTGGTTAGACTACCGGATCCGTAATCGTGAGACTGCGGGTTCGGGGGTTCGAGCCGAGCCTCAGCTCGATCCGAATGTTGTGGCCCTTGGAAAGGTACTTACACGAACTTCCTGTATGGCTTGGTCCTATCGGAGATGGACGTCAAATTCGGAGGTCACGCCTCTTAAATAGACTTACAGTGTTGCAAGGTTCGTTAAACCCATACAATTCCACATTTTTCTAACATTCCGCCCCTCTCTCTTTCTGGCTGTCTGGCTGTCTGTCTGTCTGTCTGTCTGTCTGTTTGTCTGTTTTTTCTGTCTGTCTGTCTGTCTGTCTGTCTGTCTGTCTGTCTGTCTGTCTGTCTGTCTCTCTCTCTCTCTCTCTCTCTCTCTCTCTCTCTCTCTCTCTGTGTGTGTGTGTGTGTGTGTGTGTGTGTGTGTGTGTGTACCTCTCCTTCTCTGTATCTCTCTCTTTCTCTCTCTCTCCGTGCGTGTGTGTGTATGTGTGTGTGTGTTTGTGTGTTTATATCTGCCTGTAAGTGAGTCTCTCTCTCTCTCTCTCTCTCTCTCTCTCTCTATCTCTCTCTCTCTCTCTCTCTCTCTCTGTCTGTCTCCCTCTCTCTCTCTCTCTCCGTGTGTGTGTGTGTGTGTGTGTGTGTGTGTCTGTCTGCCTGTAAGTTAGCGTCTGTGTGTGTGTCTTTGGGTCTGTCTGCCTGTAAGTTGGCGTCTGTGTGTGTTTCTTTGGGTCTGTCTGTCTGTCTGCCTGCCTGCCTGTAAGTGAGTATTAGTGTTGGACATGCCGGTAGAGTCATATGCATACTAATCTGTCCTTGCTTCTGGTTTTTGTTGTTTTTTTACAAGCGAAGACAGTCCACTCGGTGACACAAAAGCAATGTTCCACAACAGGCAACCCCCTGCCGTCGTTTGATGGACAATTTTTTAAGCCATTGGTATGAGTATACAACCGGCGGCTGTTATTTATTTCTTTTTCATTGGCTTGAAAGGGCTAGTTGGTTCAAAGTTATTCATTGTGTGGCGCTGTTGGGACCGATGATTGGTTTTCCGTCTTGCTCCACCTAGTCCGATAAGACTTTCGCCACTGGAAGCACGATAGATCGCCGGATCCTATCGCTTAGTTTTGTTCTCGTTCTGTCGTGCGGAAACAATGGCGTTAGCCTAGGATAAATATCTCTAGAATGTTCTATTCAGGTTCGGACATAAAGACGACGTACACGCAAACAACAGACCCAAGTTGGAATTTTCACTTTCCTCGACTTTCTTCTCTGTAAATGGTTGGCGGGTGCTCTGGTGGGGGTATGCTTTTTCTTTTCTATCAAGCATATATTGTCCTACTTGACATACTATCTCCCATCTTTTTCGTCTTTGTTATTCTATTGTGTCACCTATAATCTTCGGTACTCATATGACCTACTTGTGTTGCAAGAACCGTACAACTCTTACTCAAATTAGCAATGACTTTCACGAGTCTGGGCGTCTGGCAGAAGAGCCTCCTTTGATTGGTGCCACTGGAAGGAATGGGGCGGGAGGGGGAGGGGGAACTAATAAAGTGAAATGGAGGGATGGGGGCGGTGGAAGGAGTTGAATCTCGAGTTTTTCTGTTGTATCTCTTTTGTTACTGGATGATTGGCATGTGCTCTGGTGTGGTTTGCGCCTTCTTTCCTATCTAACATCTTTTTCTCCATATGTCTCCCCCTTTTTGTGTTTTTTACTCTCTTGTAACACCTCTAATCTTCGGTACTTATTTTATTTTGTTGTGTTGCAAGTGCCGGAAAAATGTTACTAAAACTTTTTAAAATGATGTTATAAACCTTTTGGTCACGGCTACACAGTATGATAAATTGTAGGCCTAATGTATACGTTTTACTTCCACCATGAACAGAAATAGATCGTCAAATACCCCCTGGGGCCGTGCTACTGACTGACGTGTCTTTAGGCCATTCCCAAAGGGGGGTATTAACATATTCTTATGCTCAGTAGAATTGTAAATGGGCTGATTCATCAGTGTGGGTGGTTGGCGGGTGCTCTGGTGTGGTTTGCTCCTTCTTTCCTACCAAACAACTATCGTCTTTTTCTCTCCCGCTTTTTATTATGTTTGTTACTCTCTTGTAACACCTCTAATATTCGGCACTTATTTGACCTTATTGTGTGCAAGTGCCGTAAAACTTTTACAAAAACTAAGCTATCTCTAAAAGAAGAAAAAGCAACACAAACAACAACTGAATGATTCTTCAATGTCATGCTCATAACTGTGCCTGAACTGCATACAGGGAACTGTTGCCTTTTCTTTCCAAATCCTTACTATCGTCATTTTCCTCTACTTCTTTTGTATAGTCGTCACTCTTTTGTGACCCGCTATTTCCGGGGTGCTTTGGTAGTCGAGGCAGACTTTGTGCTGTTGAAGCAAGCGAGGTGAGCAGAGTAAGCTTGATTCCCTGTATGGACTTCTCTGTTGACATCCACCCCTTGGCACTCATATGACCGTATGCAGTTGCGAGCCCGTAAAAAATTGTACTAAAACTAATTATCATCAAAAAGCATGTCGCTTTGATCCTGGCCGCCAAGTCCAATCTGGGCTGGAATGGGGCAAGCATCCCAGAATAATGGCTAAAGTACTCAATAAAACAAATCTCCCCTTTCGAAAAATCGAACTACATGTAATGTCTTCTATAAGCAGTAGAAAGAGCTCAACCATCGCACTACAGACGATAGTCGACACAAAGTGCGTGCGTGCAGAAGAGTCCAGCCGCCAGTTCTGTTCTGGCATTTATTTTCTGCCTGATATTTGAGTCGATGGATTTTTATTTAACGATATCTATGCGTGTTCTCAAATGATATAATATTCGTTTCTTTCGTGAGATTTGGATCTTTCAATTCTCGTGGGCAATGCCCAATTTTCCCGTTTCCTGCTGCAGTTCGTTCCGCATGTTGATTTCGATTAAATAATGTCGATAACGTTTTTGGGCCAAGGCTCAAGCGTACGCGGATATGACTTCAAGTATGGATTCAACTTTAGTCTTACAAATATGAAAGTACCTCAATGTTGGGGCGCCCCGTTGGCTCAGTTGGTATCATACTGGACTACGGGGCGAATGGCCGTGGTTTTTTCATATATGTAATTTTTTTTCATTGTGTGTGTGGGGAGAGGGCTCAAATTGGCTGTTGCCGTCAATTTTATGGAGTGTCACCTACTGTTTGGGCACTGTATGTATCTCACTCAGACTGGGTTGGTCCTATTGCAGGGTGCCCATTACGGCTGGATCGGGCCGATCGCCCGACTCGTCCCCTGAAACTGAAAACAAACACGTTTGTTTTTTAGCCAACCGAACCGGGCAATCAGCACCACCCACCAATCCCATCCGTAGAGGGCTTCCCGTATAACTGTCAGGGTCGAAGTAGCCCTCTTCATACGTCTCCAGTCTCGATCATGTCAATGTTGGCGCTAACGTTAATCAATCAAAATCTTGAAATGCTATTCCATTCTTTCTGAAATACATATACCCTCCCTCCCCCCCCCCCCCCAACATTTCGCCTGGTGTCCTGATAGGGGCCGAGTGTCCTGCCTTTGTAGTGATTAGGTGCATTGCCATCTCAAGCAGAAGACGTGAGTTTGATTACCGAATTAGGGGAATTTTTATCAAGTATCTCGGTCTTTCTGCTGGGACTTTGTATTCCTATCAGTCAAACTTTATCCTGATACGCAGGGGTAAGCAGCCCGTGTGCTAAATCGCCTAAATTGTGTCGATGGAGGCGTAGAGGCCCTACAATTGCAACCTCCTTGTTGATAATTAGTATTATGTTGAAAGAGTGTAAAACTCATCCTGTTCTAATACACCGTGTAATCAAGCTGTGACGAGATAACAGTGGGTGTGTTATTTTATTTTTGGGGAACTGTGATATCGCCGAGTAAATAAATAACTTTATAACTTCATAAAAGGCGTTAAGTCGTATTTTCCAAGGTGGGTGGTTGGTGCGTGCTCTGGTGTGGTTTAATCCTTCTTTCCTATCAAACATCTATCGTCCTTATAATCTCTCCTCCTTCTTTTTTGTATTTGGTCCTCACTTGTAGTACCTGTACTCTTCGGTACATATATGACTTAAATATGTTGCAAGTGCCGTAAAACGCTTACTAAAAAAAAGGACGGTCCAACACAACACCTGGGAAGGAATAAACCGTGAGAATCCTTCCAATACTGCTGTAACCAGGAACTACGAAATAAGAGCTTGTGAGGGACAGACATTTCGTGCATTTTTGCTCCTGTATCGATTATCATTGTGTGAAAGTTGTAGTTTGGATTCAGCATGGGATGCATTATTTATAAGTCATGCTGTTGTGTCACTCAAGTTGTGAGCACGCTATTGGAGAGCGTGTGCGCATGTGAGCCCTTTGTCTGTCAGATACAAAGACGAATATTGTACATTCTGGGGTGGGTTTTTTTAATACGCTGGGCTGTGTGTTTGACTTCATTCCGTTCAGAAGGTTTGTTTTACGTATTACTTAAATTCCGTATTGCACACCAGTAGATCGTGTCAAAGGAGGTATTCTTGGTCTAGTGGTCAGGGAACAAGATGGAGAACGAGACGGAAGCTTGAACACCACAATCAATATTGTATGCTGGAGTATCTGCGCGCACCGGTTGTTGGTTGGAGGGTGCGCTGCTTAATTGTCCTCTCTCTCTCTCTCTCTCTCT